>NW_004524723.1:4624991-4638999 GCF_000260255.1 Octodon degus | reverse complement strand
AGAGATAGAGAAGAGAGAGGAGAGAGGGGGAGGAAGGGAGAGAGAGGGGGAGAGGGAGGGAGAGGGTGGGGGGAGAGAGAAGAGAAGAGAAGAGAAGAGAAGAGAAGAGAAGAGAAGAGAAGAGAAGAGAAGAGAAAATAAGAATGAGAATGGAAGACTTTACTAGGCAAGCTTTGGTTTTCCAAAGAAAGCATCACCTGGATCACCTCAGACAAGTCTCTGGCAAGGTGTCCAGATTACCCTACTACTTATCCTTTCTCCTACCCACACAGAGTAATTAGTATGGGAGCTACAACTAGAGATTGTGACAGTCTGGATGCCAAGGTCATGGGGAGGTATGTGAAGGAAGGAGGGCTACACACAGGTGTACCAGGGGCGTGGCAGCTGAGGAGGCAGGCAGTGAGGAAAAGACGGGTGATGGAGGAGAGATGATGTGCGGTTGGGAAATGAGGTACAGGGTGAAGCAAGTAACTGATCAAATAACTCAGTATATTAGGAAAAATGGGCGTCTTGCTTTACATCTTTACCTAATACAGCTTGTAAGTACTATTTCATGTATACATAGGTGAGTACCTATAAACAGAAGCATGTCCTGTCTTTCTCTACTGAAAAGGTCTTGAAGTAATGACATCTCAGTAGCAACTGAGGGGAAAGTTATCATTTATAATAGAGTGTTAACCAATATGAATAAAAGAAAATGACAGACAAGCACTGTTCGTTAACCACCACAGCAAGGCCTGAACAGCAGCTGTCATTCCCGAAACACTCATCAGCAAGAAAAGGGAAACGGTGAGAAGAGCATGGAACCATTTCTGTGGCATTCCTGCCAAGAGCACCTGGCTTACACTGGGTATGAGGAGGCCCGGGGTGGATCCAAGTTAAGGGTCACCTGCAAATCATACTCCAAAGTTGTCAAGGACGTAAGGGAGTGGATGCAACTGAGAGGCTCTTCTCTGGCTGAGGAACTGGAAGAGGCCCTGACATGGAGATGTACCCCATGTGTGGCAGGAACACCACTGTGCTATATATCTCCTCCTATGTAGTGGTGGATTTAGCAGAGTACTAGAGCACACAAGATACTGAATTTTATTTTTTTTTTTTTTTGCTCCAAATGCCTTCAGGGCAGGTTTGGCTGGCTTGAGTTGTGGGAATTGAACTACAGCAACCTGAGCCTGACTGCTTTGTTGAAGCAGCCACTTAAAGAACTGAGCTAAGGGGCAGGCCCCCCCGTGAATTTTAAATATTTTATTTCAGAAGGAAAAAAATGGCACTGTTTGAACAGTGAGTGAAATGTGGCTGGGACCTGTTGCCTGGGTGGCAGTGTGGTACCAAGGCTGATCTGCTGCTTTGCAGCACACAGGGGCCTGGAACTAAAGTAGTTAGAGGGAGAGGACACCATGTACAGCCTGCTCAAAAGGTTCCAAAACAAACAGGCTCCAAAACAGATGATAATGGGCAAATGAACAGAGAGCATGCAGTAAAATCAATCCCTGTATTGCAGAGATAGAGAAGAGAGCCAATAATCTGAGTATCTGGGTACAAGGAATATGGGAGCTCTTTGTATTGTTCTGGCAACTTTTCTATGAGTTTAAAATATGAAAATAAACAATCTTTAAAAAAATCACCTAGGGCCGGGGAGATAGCTCAGTAGAGTAAGTGCTTGCCTGGCAAGCGCAGGGTCCTGAGTTCAATCTCCAGTACCACAAAAAAAAAAAAAAAAAAAAAAAGTCACCTAAATATGAAATAACAACTCTGAGGCTAACCACTATGGGCCAGGGTTATAGCTCAGCAGCACAAGCGCCTGCCTGGTAGACACAAGGTCCTGAGTTCAATCCCTGATACCAAAAAAAAAAAAAAAAAAAAAAAAGAAGAAGAAGAGGAAGAGGAAGATGATACAACTAATCATGTGCTCTCTACATATACTGTTTAAAATGGGAGACCTTAGAATACATAATACCAAAAACCATTTACAATAAAACAAAATCAGCGAGGCACATTAATAGTAGATAACTTGAAGAGACTGACAGATGTAATGCTGACCACTGTCCTAGACCATGAATACTCTAAGGGCAGGGCAACAAACCTGCTTTGAAGAAAGGCTACTTTAGCTAAAACATAAAATCAAATTCTTAATACATGCTTTAGATTAGGATAATAATGATGATTAAGATAATGATAGTTCCCATTAGCAGAGGTAATTATTCCTTAAGTAGGATAAAAGTAATTATGTATAAATTTTCATTGCTACTGTGAAACTATTTTAATAAGTATAAAGAACTTTTTATTTCTATGTGAAATGTCAGTTATATCTGTTATAAAACCTCAGAACACATAAGACTTCAAAACAACTGTAGAGATTTGTTACTAAGGTTTTGAAAAATACCAGGTTACCTTATACCTAATATGCAGAGCACATTTACTGAGCACTTACTAAAGGTCATGCACTGTTCTGAGTGATTTGCAGATGTTAAGTCCCAGAATCCTCTAGACCACCCTTTAAAGACTCACAACTGGGCCTGGAGACAGGCATAGCTCCTTAGGACCTAGAGTGGGCTGGGCTGTCCCTCGACTAGGACAACTAAGGCAAGACAAGTGGCCGCAGCATTATCAGTTATCATCAGTTAGCCCACTGTGCTTCTGTCTGCGTGATTCTGCTGTACTTGTACTGCGCTGGAAGCCCTGCTAGGGCAGGAGCTATGTGTCTTCCTTTTTCATGTGTCCCACATAGCTCAGACAATACAAATATTTGCTGAATGAAGGAACATGAAGAGACAACAGATGGTGACCTGCCTGCTGTCTGAGCCTGAGCTTTCTCTGACCTGACCAGGACAGGCCTTGAGGAGGGGGCAGCTCTTAGTGAGACCAAGGGCCCTGGCCCCAGTGCTAGCTAGTGCACTGGGGGTGCCTGGTTGGTGACGTCGGTAGAGGACTTAGGGTGGAAAACAGGACTACTCTGACAACAAATTTGGACCTTCCTCTAACTTGATTAAGCCTTTTTGAATAAAAATGCAACTGTTGTCTATTTAAAACTTCATCAAGAGGGGGCCTGCCCATTCGCTCAGTTGTTTAAGTGCCGGCTTAAACAAAGCAGTCAGGCTCAGGATGCTGTGGTTGGATCCCCAGATCCTCATTCCTTACCAGTCCTGCCCTTAAGGCATCCTGTTATCATCCAAAAAAATAAAAAAATAAAATTTCATCAAGAATTGAATCCTTGATAAGATATTAAAAGGTTGATACTGACATTGTAGTTTTAAAAAAGATGTTTAGATTATTACTCATCTTTTTATATGACAATTTCATGTCCAAAGTAGCCTTTATGATTTTTTAAATCCATGATAGGATACATGGCAAACAAGCCAGAAAATATAACTTTTTTATGGAAAACATGGGTTATATAATTAAATATTAACTTTCAGCTTTTTTAGACAGAAAAATGTGCACTATCTACAGATCTTTTTAAAACCTACAGTGTAACAAAGGGAATTTTTTTTCAAAAATACTCTTACCAACAGAGTAACTAAAGATTATTTCTTTTTAAAATGTGGGCCATTTTGTGAAGAGACGGAGACTGAGCGGTCGGTGCCGCGTTGCTGACCTCGAGCAGCAGTCAACTCCACGTAGAACCTGGGAGCAGGGGATTCGGAATCGAATCTCTTCTCTCACCTCTCCTGTGAGATTTTTTTGATCTTCAGCTATAGTTTTTGTCACTGTAAGCAACTTTATCATCAAACACAATGGCTAGCAATGTTACCAACAAGACAGATCCTCGCTCCATGAATTCCCGTGTGTTCATTGGGAATCTGAACACTCTGGTGGTGAAGAAATCTGATGTGGAGGCCATCTTCTCGAAGTATGGCAAAATTGTGGGTTGCTCCGTTCATAAGGGCTTTGCCTTTGTCCAGTATGTTAATGAGAGAAATGCTCGGGCTGCTGTAGCTGGAGAGGATGGCAGAATGATTGCTGGCCAGGTTTTAGATATTAATCTGGCTGCAGAGCCAAAAGTGAACAGAGGAAAAGCAGGTGTGAAACGATCTGCAGCGGAGATGTACGGCTCCTCTTTTGACTTGGACTATGACTTTCAACGTGATTATTATGACAGGATGTACAGTTACCCAGCACGTGTTCCTCCACCTCCTCCTATTGCTCGGGCTGTAGTGCCCTCGAAACGCCAGCGTGTATCAGGAAACACCTCCCGAAGAGGCAAAAGTGGCTTCAATTCTAAGAGTGGCCAGCGTGGATCTTCATCCAAGTCTGGAAAGTTGAAAGGTGATGATCTTCAGGCCATTAAGAAGGAGTTGACCCAGATAAAACAAAAAGTGGATTCTTTACTGGAAAGCCTAGAAAAAATTGAAAAGGAACAGAGCAAACAAGCAGTGGAGATGAAGAATGATAAGACCGAAGAGGAGCAGACTACCACCTCCCAAAAGAAAGATGAGACTAATGTGAAGATGGAATCTGAGGGTGCTGCGGATGATTCTGCTGAGGAGGGGGATCTACTGGATGATGATGAAAATGAAGATCGGGCGGAGGACCAGGTGAAAACGCTGGAGTTGATCAAGGATGATGAAAAAGAGGCTGAGGAAGGAGAGGATGACAGAGACAGCGCCAATGGCGAGGATGACTCTTAAGCACATAGTTTGGTTTAGAAGTCTTGTCCCATTATTTCTTTATCTAGGCGCTTGTCTAAGATCAAAATTTCACCAGATCCTCTCCCCTAGTATCTTCAGCACATGCTCACGGTTCTCCCTGTGTCCTACCATGTTCATAATTGCCCTGCGCCTAGTACCATTTTCACTTCCTCTGATGCTCCTAGTAGTTTTGTTAAGTCTTCTCCTGTAATTTTTGCTTTTTAATTTTGACACCTCTTTATGACTTAACAATAAAAAGGTTGTATGGTTTTTAAAAAAAAAAATAAATAAAAAAATAAAATGTGGACAAGGGCTTTGCCCTACCAAAATGCCTTTGTCATGAAATTATTTCTTCAACATGCAGTAAGAAAAACATATAACATGCAGTCAACAAATAATGCACCATCAATTCTGTGTTTATGACAAAGCCAGACATGCAGACCTGAATACTAAGACGTTCCTGTTAGTCCAAATGTAAGGCCTAACTGCGTGTTCCTGCAGTTGGCTACCTGAGCACTGTGGTGGCTACTTCTCCAGTTAAGTGCAACTTTGGAAGGAAACAGACCTTTAGTCTTCCAGCCTGCATACTGCAGTGCAAGTTACTTATCCTCTCTGAGCCTCTGCTTCTTCACATTTAAACTGGAGATATCCCCCTTGGTATAGTTGTTGTAGGATTAGAAAAACAACTGCTTAGCAAAGTACTTGCCATTTAATAAATAGCAGCTACTATTACTACTCCATGAAAGGAAAAACTCAATTCACAATTTTCTGAGCTCCTACTATCAATGCTAGTCAATGCTAGAACTCATATATACTTAATGTAAGAGTCTAGCACTGTTCCTTAGGCTTAACTGCCAAGAAAATGTTTGGTGCTATTGTTGCTTTGCTTTGTGCTCCTTAAATATTGTTAAGAGATACCAACTACTTTTCTCTTTGAAGGGCAATATACATATACTAATTCTGGGATGTCTAAAGATTTCTTCCAGGGCAGAGGAGATAGCTCAGTGGAATAAGTGCTTGCCTGGCAAGAGAAAGGTTCTGAGTTCAGTCCCTGGTTTCACCAAAAAAAAAAAAAAAAAAAGATTTCTTCCAATATTCCTCCCTAGTCCTAGTCAAGTCTCTTACCTGTAAAGAATACATTATTTGCTGTCAACCTTTCCTGTAACTATCAACCTGTTCTAAGGACAAGGGTTGCATCAAATGGGGTCACATTTAGTTGACTTGACCATAGTTATCTACTACAATCTAAGTATTCCATGAAGTAATATTTCTTTAACTACAGCAACAATAGCCCAGAGAACAGTATTGTTGGCAACAGGGTACTGTGGTCCCCAGAAAACAGGTGGGGTGTACTTACTTTCCAGTCTGCTCCAAATCTCCAAATGCAAAATCGGAATATGCCCCCAAACATTCCAGAAGGGAAAGGGTTTATCACTATCACTGTCAGATGTGAACTGAGTATCAAAAGAAGCCACTGCACGTGGTGGTGCTGACTGTATTCCCCGCTCCTTGGGAAGCCGAGGTAGAAGGATAGCAAGTTTGAGGCCAGTCTGGGCAATGTCATGAGACCCTGTCTCAAAAAAAAATTAAGGTTGGTCTTGAACTTGGAGCAATCCTCTTGCCTCAGCCTCCCAAGTACTGGGATTCTAGGCATGTACCACCATGCCAGCAAACCTACCTAAAAATTAAAAAAAAAAAAGCTGGGGATACAGCTCACTGGTAGAGCACTTGCCTAGAATGTATGTATGTGTGAGCCTCCATGTCCTATTTTTTTTTAAGTTTATATATTTTGAAATTGTTCTTTTTGTTCTCTGGCAATGTAGAATAGCTAACAATTTTATAAGACAAAAATAAAAACATAAAGCCTCTAAACACTACTTCCTGGAACAGGAATACCAACAGTGACCACTGGGTCCAGTTCAAGGATATTCTGTTTGGACTTGTACAGTGCTTTAAAAATATTGGAGGCAGTTCTCAAATTTTTTTTGGCGGTACTGGGGCTTGAACTCAGGACCTTGCACTTGCCAGGCAAGCACTTATTCCACTGAGCTATCTCCCCAGCCCTCCCCTCCCCTTTCTTTTTTTCAAAAACTGGGAGATCACACATTGTGAAAGTCGAGATGGTTCCCTTTCCTTTAAAACTATGAACTACCCAGGCCTGCTATGCTGGCCCCGCTCCCAGGGAGTGCTGAGACAGCAGTTGAGACTGGGCATGGTGGCGCGCGCCTGTAATCCCAGCTTTTGGGAGACTAAACAGGCGCGTCACTACAAGTCTGATCTAGTAGTGAGACCCTGAACACTCTGTAGACCCTTCCCTAAAATACAAAAAAAACCCCACAAAACAAAAAAACCAAAAACGAACTAAGAGAGGACTTGCTGGCCATTATTAGCTGTGGCAGGGGCTGCTCTGAGGTGCTCTGCATCCTCTGGCCATGTCTTTTCTGAAATCTTCTACCATCCACCTGTGGGAGGCACCTCTGCTGCCAGGTGATAACCTCTGCCATGGATGACAAAGTGCTACCACACAGATGTAATGAGAACCAGGCACGGTAGTGCATGTCTGTAATCCTAACACAAAGGAGGCTGAGGGAACAGAATCACTGTGAGTTCAAGGTCAGCCTGGGCTACATAGAAAGTTTAAGGCCAGCCTGTCCTAATAGTGAGAACTGGTCTCAAAAAAACAAAATCAATAATTAAAAAAACAAACAAAAAAATGTAGTATGACATACCTGAAAAGTTCCTAGGTTTTAAAAACTATAAATTGTATAAAAATGTAACTAATTTTTATATTTGGGGCCATGAATATAGTTTTCTTTGAGGCAACGACCTCAGGAGAAGACTCTATGAGCCTAAACCAAGAGTAACACAGCATTAATGCCAAAGGCAAAGAGATACATAATTTTCAAGTTGTGAGTTGTGCTAGCAATAAGCCAGAGCAAAAATAGGTAAGCACCAAAGTTTGACTTGCTGAAATCAAACATTTATAGCAGCAATCTAAAGAAAACAAAAGCTACAACTCTGCCATGTATCAGGCCTAATAATTAGTCTTTCTCGCCCACAGGTAAAGCATGCCTGTGCATGCATGCACGCGCACACGCACATACACATTCACACGTACACAGACACCAAGTCATATCTTACAACATCCAGAAGGGCACTGGGGCTCTATGCCAGACTTGAGGAGGGTCCTCTCTGGAAAATGCAGACAATTTAGAAATTACTTTGTTTTTATGATGCACACAATTTACAGTGAAAGCTTGTGAATATACGGACTCTGGTATAGGTAAGTAAAACACACTGAAACTTTTTCTTGAAGAAATGGCAACATGATTGCTTTCCACTGCCCCCTGCGCCACAAGCAGAAAGATGGGGATGGCTTCTTCAGATTCCCCTTTGCAAAGATTCAGAATGAGACCAGTTACCTGACCGTATTCACCATGCAGGGCAGCCATTGGGTGGTGGAGGGTACCAATATCCTCATCAGGTTGATGTATTCTCTTGTTTGTAGTGCTAGGGCTTGAGCCCAGGGATGTATTTACTACTTAGTTATACCCCATGTTTAAGTATACATGTTTATCCGTTTTTACTCAAAATTACCCGATATTCCATACTTATGCTTCAAAATAAATTTGTTTTGAAAAAGCTACAGTATATAAAGAACTACTTTGGCAAAGAAGTTAGGTAATAAGAAAGATAGTTCCTCCTCCCACATATTACCAGTTTTCAAATGAATATTAATCAGTGCTTTAAAAATGCCTCTCATTGTACTGTGGCACACACCTGTTTAAAAGCAGATTATAAGTAACAACATTTAACTTTCTTGGCTTTGCTGACGTATTTTAGAAATGCTCACGATACATGCCAATCACCACACTCTTACAGTGGGAAACCAGACTCTTCAAGCTCATCAAGACAATATGATGACTGCACTCCCATGACACTGCGTAACTCAAAATGGAGAGAAATGTGGCATGGTCCTCAGTCAGGGTGGATGGGGGACATGCCGTCACGGTGAAACAGGGAAGAAGCTAGGCTCCTAGCTCTGAAAGGTGAGGCCTGCATGACCTCCTGATTCACCATTTGGTGAGACACTGTTATCTCCCAATACATGGAGAAAGGATCATCGATTCCACTTTGCACATCTGCTGTCAGGATTTGCCTACAACTATAAGGCCCTGATGTAAAGAACACAGCAGGAGATCTTACACACTGTCTTTGACTTGGTTCTTAAAAAAACTCATATAGCCATTCACATACATGCATTATCATTTAAGTCTCATGTGCGTGGAGGTGGGGCCTGGCCAGAGAGGGCAGGTCATGGGGGGTGTGAGCAGATAGCTGGTAGTACTGTATTAACTACTCACAAACGTATAATGTTTTTGCCATCACTAGACAAGGCTGGGAACAGAGAAACCCATGAAGAATGACTGGAAGAAAAACTTCGTTAACTATTATCTTTCCATACCTGTATAATACTGAAATGTTACTTTTATTGGCTTGAAATAGCTTTAGCATCTCAATCCATTTCACTTTTAAGTCATGGATGAAAGCTGGGTTGAAGGCAGGATTCACTTACTGATGATTTGCCACTGACAATACAATTTGTGGGCAGTTCCATGACACCAAGCTTTTTTCTATGTGTTATTCTTGAATTCGAGTAATGATGTTAAAACCAAAGCTGGAACCATTCAGCTTCTAGCCTGTAATATTTGCTTATTTGGGAAATTATTATTTTAAGCCTCAGGTAACAATTTTTTTCTTACTTCTGCATTGCTTTTACAGGACAGTTCCCTAATGTCCAAAGTCAAACATCTTTGTCAATCCCATGACTTCAAGTAATGAGTATTGGTCCTGACAAGAAGGAAAATGCCTATGATTAGCAAATGGCAACGAATCACTAGCTGCAAATATTCTGCTCAAGAGGATGTGTTCCAACAATAAGATTCTTTGTAAGAAACTTCATTATCAAAGACAGGAACAATGTAAGAGACTCCACTGATGCATCTAGAATATCAGTTACATCAGAAGTGGATTAGTATAATATTTAAAAAGATGAAAATGCAAAAGTGTACATCAAAACCCCTAAATCCTTTAAATTCCAGGCAAGAAGAAAGGAAGAAGCTGATTAGCCTTCAAATCTGAAGGGACTGAGCAATTGCTAGGGTAGTATTGAGCCTTGGGAGGCTGAGACAAGCCAGCTCTGGGTCCTAGAGGAACTTCTGACAGTGGGATACTTTCCACTGGAGTTGGAAGTGCAAGCTCTTCCTCTCGAGTACAATTTCTCAAAATGAAGACAACTGTGTAGCCTTCCAAGGAATTTGCCTGGTGTAACTGCCCCTTCTCATGCTAATGACAACTGGGAATGGTACATGTCAGATTTTAACTCCAGGGAGAAAGAGCAAAAGAAATGCCCTGAGAAACTTGAAATGTTGGGTGTTTGTGTGGGCAGTCACCACAATGAGGAGGATGCAGGGCGGAGTGGAAGAGGGTCCAGAGCAGAAAAAGATTAATGTTAAGGACAACTTAACTGGTTACCTGATTTTGCTGAGCTTGGAATCTATTTAACTATGAACTGACAAAGACAGTCTGTGGCCTGTGGTGATACGGGCTTCCACAGTTTAAAAGAAGAACGTTTTAAAAAATTTTACACACAAGTGACTTAATTATCATGAAAAGATATCCAGTGGAGTTTTCTAAGGACTAAAAAGCTAAGGCAACAGGAGAAAGGAAACATGGCAAAGCACTGAACTTAACATATCTAAATATTTTTCAATGTTTTAAAATACAGTGGTCAGGCCAGGGATAAAGTTCAGTGGCATGGCACCTACCTGACAAGCACAAGGTCCTGAGTTTGATTTCTGGTACCATAAATAAATAAATAAAATAAAATACAATGGTCAAGCAGAAAATACTGACAGAAAAGTAGACACTTTGATTTTGGCAAAATCACTGATACTGAGTAGAGTAATGTAAAAGAAACCATCTATCAACAAGACAAGTAACACAATCTCTAAGTGGCCATGACTAACAGATATGGGAATGGTACTCTAGTGTACATGGTTGCCTGTGCTTAAGAGCTGCCTCAAGTTTGACAGTGTAACAATCAAATAATGAAGTTTTTCTCCCTTTAAAAGTGGTGCTAATTTTAAGTGAAGGTGATGTAAATCCACCTACAGAAATATTTAAAATAGAAAGTAAGGAACAGGATGGAGAATTTTAGATATTCAGATTTTAAAGGGAATCAAGGGACAGATAGTGTCTTCCAGTGGCCTCTGCTAACTAGGATGGACTGTCACTGTTGAAAGTGCACAGGGGTTGGGGACAGAGGGCATAGCCTGTGATCCAGGTAAGGCACTCAAGGAGACAATGATGTGCCTGTTCACACAGCATCATACTTCTTCACCAAAAGAAGCTGTTCTTCTGCCTTATCATGCCATGCTCATAGAGGATGCATGCCATGTCAGGAAGACCACACATGGCCACTAGGGACAAGGAGCCACAGGACAGATGCTAACAAAAGAAGCAACCTTGAGAGAGGGAAAGAACATGAGCACACCATGAGCCCAACAACACAGACCTAGAAGGCTGAAAATCCAGGTAGAACCATAGTAGGAACAAGAATGGGTAGACATTAGTTCATCTAGTCTCCTGGCTTTCACAAGAGTGAAAAAGAGGAAAACAGAAAAAAACAGTGTCTCATTTGTTGGGAAGTGGCACTCTGCTCCACTGACCTCTCCCCTTTGTAAGGATTTCAGAAGCTGCTATGTGAAGTTTTGTGTGCCAGAGACCTTCATTTCCAATACTACCTCCTTGTTTTCATATATCCTTTTCATTTCTCCACAAAAACTATTGTGAAGAATTGTAAAAATGGGAAAAGCAAGGCACAGGAAGTTGAAGTGCATTATTCTAAGCTACAAGGTAAGCATCAAAGTCAAACCTCATTACCTCTTCATGGAAATCTTGGGTGCTGAGCTTCCATGGTCTGTAAGACTGAATTCTAATTACCAACAGAGCAATAAATCATCCAGCATGGGTGACATTTCTCTAAGTCCTAGGGAGACAGAGGTTTGCACAGTCTTGCCTCAGGTCAAGCTGCCTGGGGTCTCCTGGTGGCAGTCAGCAGAACTTTCCTAGAAACCCTGCCTTAGCGAGAAGCAGCTGGATTCTTGAGCTCTATCCCTTAAAAATAAACCAAAGACAGTCTTGCTTCTTTGGTGCCAAGAGTCTGCTTTCAGATCTTTCTCAGCCTTCAAGCTGGGCTCCTTAAGCTTTTTCTATCTGTTCATCAGTAATAATACTAGATTTTGAGGTAGATGCCAGAAACTCCATGGGAACTTTCTTTAGCACTTTTAAGAAACCCTAAGGCTTTCATTTTTCAAAATTGATATAATGGCTCTTGTTCTTGAGAAAAAAGTGCTGAGATCTGGTTAGGTTTGGAGTAAACTAATAGAATAGTCAAATAAATTTAAGATGAGAAAGTCAAACAAAATTAACAGCACAATATATAGGTATATTTGGGGCATTTTTTTAAATATTAGAATTCATGAAATTAACAGAATACAGATGCCCTAAAAAAATACAGACATTATCTATTAAGGGTAGAGTGGGACTGCTAGAAAATTTTGGCCCAGGTCTTTAAAACCCAATTGGAAAAATAGACTTGGCAAAACTGCTTCTTGCAGTTTTGAGGAGGAAAGCCAATTAATCAGAAGGCTTCATCCCAGAACCACTTGAACAGTAAAAAACAGAAGTAGAGGCTGCAAGAAGCAGAGCACTGAGAGAAATCCCACAACTGATACATATCCTTGATATATAATTGCTTTCCCAGGAGAAGCCTAGCTTAGTATGAACACAACATGATGGAACTACTACTGATAGGACTACAGATACACCCTTGGATCTGACCATTCCATAGAGCAGTGAGAAGAAGGTAGTGTAGGTGCCTAGGGAAGTCCTGGATTCAGAAATCCAACTCCAACTCTGCTTTCGCTGGGTGTGACACAAAGGCTTCTTAGAGAACTTCGAACCCTAAGGGAAGCTACAACCTACCTGCAGGGATAGTGGTCAAGAACAAGCCAGAAAGTTACCTGCCAACTTAATACATGAAAGAAACAACAATCAGTATACATATAAAGAACTGGAGGTTTCTGTCCCAAACACTGATTACAAGATTTTCTAAGTATCTTGCTGAGTGGCAAGAATGGCAGCAGACAAAGTGTCACAAAGCCCAGCAGCATGTCAGAAAGTGGCAGGAACAGTGCTTACAGAAATCAGAACTCACAGAAGATTCCAGAAGAATGTGGAAAAATACCTTTTCTTCACTGAGGGCCAACAGTGAGGCAGGTCTGGCACTTTGGTATAGTCTTACTTTGTAGAGGTACCCCTTATGAATGATGATGTTCTTCATGACTTTAGAGCTAAAACCTAAGTAAAAGCAAGCAACTTCTTCCTCAATTATTCCCCACAGAGACCGCCCGGGGCCGCCAGATCCTGAATAGACCCAGAGCACAGGCCTGGTGTGTGAGTGAGACCGCCTGGGCCACTGAATCCTGAATAGACCCTGAGTGTAGGCCCAGCGTGGAATCCTTCAGCAGAACTCCCTGAAAAGAGGCTAGAGGCAAGATCCACCCAGCTGATTCAGGAACAGAACATCTTCCCAGAGTGACACAAAGGGTTTAACTCCAACCCTTAGTACTAGTGTCTTCTGCTGCAGCTGGAAGAAGTGGAGCACAGCAGCCAGACCCCAGCCAGATCCAAGCAACACCCACCTGGAGGAATCTGAACTTCGTAGATCCAGACCTGGTGCTAAGGTAGTAACTCTATCCAAGCTCTTCACCAAAGGTCAGAAGATAGTGGTATACAAAATGACAAAGAGAAGGAACAAAATGCAGTCTCAGGCCCCGAGTCCACCCAGTACAAATGCAGAAGACACTAGCATAGAGGAAACGGGAAATCACACACCTGATATCTCTGAAATGATAGCGTTGGAAGTAAAGAAACAACTGCACAAAGGTACAGAAGAAATCAGATCAGAAATAATTTCAGAACTACGTAGTGAAGTACTAAGTGCTTCTAAAGAATACACTGATAAAAAAAATAAGAGCAGAATATAAAAATGATGGAACCCCTGAATAAGCAATATAGGAAACAAATAGAATGTATGAACAGATTCAAAGTGATATACAGGAAATTAAAACCTCAATCCCAAGCTGGTAAAACCGTTTGAGTGAAAGTGAAAATAGACTTTCTGACCTTAAAGACACCATTGCAGCTGGTGAAAAAGTAAGAAAAGATCTCTTAAAAACAACTAGGATGCAGGAAAAAATAATTCAATACCTGCAAGACGATGCAAAGATGAACAATGTGAGACTAATAGGCAT
>NW_004524723.1:4623908-4624380 GCF_000260255.1 Octodon degus | reverse complement strand
AATCAAACACAGGAGAATAAGAGGTATACAATAGTAGTCTTTCAGTTATTCTTTTGTGTACAGCAGCAAAATATTTCCATCAGCACACTTTATAAATGGACTTCTCTTCCACCCTATGGGTCATGATTCCATCTGAATCTACAGAGTGGATTTCAAAGAAATAGCTGTAGCTCAGTCCTACAAGTGATGCCTGGCCACCAGTAACTGTCATGGTCAATATGCATGTCCAAAACACACTAGAACTTTGTGTGATAGAACTTTGTGTGATATTCTATCCTCCAACTATTAGAAGTGCTAGTCATTTATTTGCCATTCCAGCATTTATCTTATGTTTTACTCTTAGTACTTCTTTGCTATCCATGAAAAGTTTTTCTTAGTTCAACTGTTTTGAAACATTTAATTTTTAATTAATTAGTATTTAATTTTCTGAATATTGCTTAATCTTATTTTTTGTTCTAAGATTTATACTATA
>NW_004524723.1:4618816-4622760 GCF_000260255.1 Octodon degus | reverse complement strand
CTAAGACTTATGCTCTTGGAACACAGTGATCTTACTCCAGGGACTAAGGAGAGGACTTTGGGTAATGGCTCCAAGGAGAATGAGACAAGAAAAAAAGGATAACAATCTATTCGTGTGTTTAGGAATCTGGGGTTACACTTAGCTTTTTTAGGACAGCAAAGAATCTGTGCCCCATGAGCTTATCTGTTCTTAGGGGATGTCTCGGTAAGGGACAGAGGGTGGGGCACTTTTTTTAACTGATGTTCATTCTGAAAATGCCAATCCTGTCTCAATTCAACAGGAAGCCAAGCACACTGACCCAAATAGTGGGCGAAGAAGAAAATGCCAGGAGAGACCAGACACAGCAGCCGCAGTGGGTGGGTAGAAAGGAGCCAAGCAGGTACGGAACAGGTGGGGAGCCTTAGATAAAAAAGGTCAGCTAGATCTTCTGCTTCCCCCTGTACTTTGCAACCTGAATCTCCTGCCTTCATCCTCTAAGCTCACTGTTTCATTCAATCTTTGTTTTTTACATACATAGGCTCTCTGAAGGAGAGGAATGGGAATTTCTCATAATTGTACCAATTTGCTATGTCAGATCAAAAAAGAGCTTTTATAGCTACTGCTGGTGGCACGAGTCTGTAATTACAGCTACTCAGGAATCTGAGGCAGGAAGAACTCAAATTGGAGCCCTGCCTGGGCAACTCAGATCATCTCAAAACAGAAAACAAGGGCTGAGGGTATACCTGGGCAGTACAGTGCTTTGGGAGGCCGCTTCAAGGAGAGGCCTATGCAAGGTGCTGGGTCCACTCCTCAATGCCAAGAAAGAAACAAAGCAAGCATTTCTGAGTACTCTATCTTTCTGCTGCTCAAGGCGTCACACAGCAGCAGCTTATGGGTGCCCTTCCATGCTATAAAACTACTCGACCAATTTTAGTTCCATAATGCACACGGTAACGCCTGTGTGAGCAGCACTTTGTGGGGTACAGAACTAAAATGACAAGAGCAGATGTACATCGCGCCTTTTAAAAAGAAACGTATTTCAAATGTGAAAATAGTGAACTTTAGTCTCCAAAGGTTATGACTGCAGAAAAATACAAGGCCATGAGCACAGGAATACAAAGAGGCCATTGGTGGAGCAAGACAATCTCTGGTATGTGGTGAAAATGAGGAATTCCTGCTGTCTCCTTCACTAAACAGAGATGTGAGAAAAACTGAGAAGTGTGCACTATGAGGAAAAGTGTTTGAATGTTACCACAAGAAAGTGGTACGTATTTTATTAAGCAATATGTCTCTGCGGCCAGTTTCTGTTCGCATTAGTTATATGGGTCCCACTAGCAGGTAGATCTAAGGAAAATACAAGTATTTTTATGATGATTGCAGAAAGAGAAGAAAGGAAACATATATTGTTGTACAGAACACACTGAATCATAGCTACTCAGAAATTCCAAGCCAGGAAAAATAGCCTTTGGCCAGGCAGGGACTGAGAAACAGATGCGAGCAAGCAGCCTGGCCTCCGAAAAGCTACAGCTACAGACTTCGCAGCCTAGTGATCAGTCTTGGGGAGACTGCTGTGGGCAAAACGATGGAAAAGTCCTGTTTAAAGAGAACTATACCCCTGGATCCACAGACACAGTGAACCCCATTTACATGAGAAAAGAACGAGTCAACTAGCCAATAAGGTATATGTAAAAACAAGGGGATCCAAGAGGTGAAAAAGGAAGCTAAAACTCACCGATTTCAGAACATGATGATAATGCTAGTGGGAACTGGGTTACTTTGGTTGCAGAGAATTTAGAATATGCAAACATAATCAATATGCATTTTAAAGCTCAAACATGGTATTATACTTGAAACTATCTGGTAAATGTTAGGTCTACGCATCTGGCAGGCAGTGTGATTTTGAGGAAGATGAGACAGCTACACGTACCCGGAGTCTACAGAGACATTTCATGGCTTTTTAAGCCACTGACAGCAATTTGACTACCAGAACTGCTTGACTTTAACTGTAAGGGATGCTGAGGTACCTGCCAGTCACCTCTTTGGCAGAGGCATGGCTCTGGAAGCAGCTGGAGCATTAATTAGATCTTGATAATATCTGACTATATTAGCAAAGTGACTAAATACTCTGTAGTGGCCAACAATTTGGCATCACATACTTTCATGAACATATATAATTACCCATTTAAGAATGTAAATCAGGGGGTTAGGGAGATGGCTCAGTAGAATAAGTGCTTGTCTGGCAAGCGCCTGAGTTCAATCCCCAGTTCCGCCAAAACAAACAAACAAATAAACAAACAGAATGTAAATCAGGGATGTAGCGCAGTGGTACAATGCTTGCTTAGTATGCATGAGGCCCTAAATTCAATCCCCAGGACTGGCAAAAAAAATAAAAACAAAACAAAAATGCGAGGGGTGGTGGTGGTGCTGGTGTGGCAAATCACTGAAGAAATTTAGGTTACTTTAGACTACTGGAAAATGAAATTATGAGTTGCAGATTAAAATGAAAAGGATACAGCATACACATAAAAGTATGAGAAGAAGAAATATAAGTTAAAAATAATTTGTAGAAAAAATTCAAAATGAAAGATGACATGGGATTATAATTGATACAACTTTCCCAACTCCATAGACAAGAGTAACAAAGGGTAGTATTTTGATTAGACTATTTGTTTTAAAAGAAATATGATCACTAAACAAAATATAATTATTTTACTTTTTCCTGCATGGGCGTGAGAGAGATATTAAAAAATAAAGCTGTGAATCTGCAAATTACATGTAAATGCAGCAAAAATAATAGTTTATTAATCAAAGTTGACTAAACTTTGGCTAAGACCTCACTAGCCATGTGTATTTTTCAGTATACTATAAGCCAATAAAAAGGTTTAAAAAAAACCACATTAGTTGAGATACAAATGAAACTGTCACAATAAATCCTGAAAAACAAACTGTTTTGACAGAAGTATCAAAAGAACACAGAAAGAACACACCAGAATAATACCACTGGTAAAAGATAGGCAATTTCATAGGGCCCAAAGAATTCAGTGATGCTGGCGATAGGTAGGCCACAGGCACTGGAAAACTGAAAACTGACTCTTTCTCATACTTACAGGTACTGTACCTCAAGGTGACATGGGCAAGAAATAACTAACTTCGAAAGAGCAGGACCCACTCCCAATTCTGTCTTCAAGCCAAGACAGATCACACCCATAGTGATGATGACTTCTCTTCCCTGTTTCTGCCATGAATGTCTCTGGGCTTGCCATATATCTACAACCCTAGACCCACAACAGAACAGCCAGACACTATATGTGGCAGTTCCACTAGCCTTCTGCGCTGGGTGGAAGGAAGTCTGTTTTTCCTGGTCCCATGAGGCCAAGTTGCTCTGAGAGTGAATCAGTGCTCCCAATTCCACTACAAGGATGCCCCAAGTTTAGTGTGATGGATACAAATGCTACACCAGAAAAATATAACCGAGCTGCAGACCATAGCCACTCCAAACTTCTACAGGAATTAAGATTACAGGACTTGACCATGTAAGAGTTTTTAAACAACACTGCAGATATGGGGTATGTTTCCCTTTTGATGCAATTCCTATAGTGCAGGTGACCTGGATTCCATCTTTAGCTATAACAAACATGCACAAAAGAAAAGGTAGCGACTGTTTGCGTTGATACTATTTTACTTTACTTACCTCTTTGACACTGTGTGTTACTGCCCATATTAGAAAAACTCTTGACATCACCTGGAAAGAAGTCAGGACAACAGAAGATGGAACAATTCCTGAAAGAAATTTAGGGATGGATAAATAAATATACTATATTGAGTTTTATCATATATTTTCTAAAACATTTAAATGTTTATAACTATCTTAAGCAACTGAAACTTATCTATATATTTTTTTCTATAATTTTATTGATAAACAAATAGCAATGGGACAGTTTCAAATCAAATTGGTAGGACAGTTT
>NW_004524723.1:4607511-4618375 GCF_000260255.1 Octodon degus | reverse complement strand
GTAAATCCTTTGTCAGTGCCAGCCACGTGGATGAGTCACGGCCATTGCTTGGCCAATGTGCTCTCTGTGAAAGCCTGAGAGAATGTTTTCTCTCCGTGTGACTCTCCTTAGGCATACTCTACATCATCAATCACTTTCCTCTTTGGCCCCATAATCTCCTTGAGAAACTTATCTATATTACTGTGAAGTTTTTATTTTTTATTTTTAAAATTTTTTCCCATAATTTTATTAAGAAACAAACAGCAATGAGACAGTTTCAAACCAAATTGGTAGGACAGTTTCAATAATTAACACATTGCATACATTATAAGATTACGTTTTTAAAAGTATTTAGTATTAAAACATTTTTTTTTCCTCAAAAAAATGTATCGTTGCTGGGATAGTGGTACATGCCTATAATCTCAGTTATGCTGGAAGGTGACATGGAGGATCATGAATTTAAGGCCACACTGGCCAATTTAGTAGACCCTATTTCAAAATTGCCTGAAAGAGCTGGAGATGTAGCTCAGTGGTCCTGGATATACCCAGTACCTTAAAACAAACAAACAAAGTAATATTACTCATGGCACTACTGAATCATGGAACTGAGTTACCTTTCTTAAACCTTTTAAAACTAATGAACAAGTACCGTATACTTTCTGTTTACAGAGAAAAAGCTACACCTAGCCTTTAAATAGGACAGTGAGGATTCACAGTACAATATGTATTTTTTTTCCTGTATTTAGGATAGGGTCTACAGGGTCTCACTATGTAGTTTGGGCTCATAGTGATTCTCCTATTTTTAGCTTCCCAAGTGCTGGGATTATAGGCATGTGCCGTCAAGCCCAGTCTCAATCGCTGTCTCAGGGTGTGCGGGAGCGGAGCTGGCAGAGCAGACCTAAGAAGGCACTATAGTCTGCTGAGCTATCAGGCCGGCCCTACAATATGGACTTTAAAACAAGAAACATTAGGTAAGAAATCAGTTCTACTTATGTCCATCAATGTTGAAAGCTCCTGGTTTCCCAGGAAAACCAAGAGCTTTCAACATGACATATTCTTTAATGGTCAAGTTGGATACCTTTTATTCTGTATTTGATAATAAGCAACAAATACAACAAAATGAAAGGTTATCATCTTTACAAACTTTTTTTTTCCTGTTCATTCCAAGTACTAGTACAATTATCTCCCAATGTTCTCAACCTTTCCACTGGAACATTGTTTTTTTTTGTTGGTGGTGTTGTTTTGTTTTTCCTTTAAGTCAAGGTCTCGCCATGTAGTTTAGGCTGGCCTTAAACTCAAACTCACAGTGACCCTCCTGCCTCAGCCTATGAGCGCGCGCCATCATGCCAGGCTTAACACTGCAACATCTTAATTTTGGATAATCACCAAATTCTGTTAAGTGTACTCTTTTTTTTTTTTTTTTGTAGATTAGTGGTTACTCAGAACTGGGAGTTTTAGGGGATAAGGAGAATGACTACTAATGGATTTCTTCTTGGGGTAATGAAAATGTTCTAAAATTGACTGTGGTAATGGTTGTACAACTCATTATACACTCTAAATGGGTGATTATATTTGAATAATGTTATTAAAAAATAAACACATGAGTGAAGAACAATGTCTGGTTATATAATCATGTAATACAGCTAAAGAAGCTAATTAGTGAGTCAAATATTTAGAGAATAAACTTCGCCAGTTCAGACTTCCCAAGAAAAAGTTCAAACACACATACACAGGACTGAGAACTAAAAGACTGCTCTTGAGTTACTAGCACTCCCTGCTCAAGGAGCACCACTAAGTCTAGCTACTGTTCCTGATATTTTTTTAAATTCAAAGATGAACTCATCACATAAAAATGTAACTTTTCCCTTTTATTTTTGCGGTTTCTTCCTTCACCACTAAGCAAAGGGCTAGACTGCTAGGGATTCCAACAATGTTCCAGGGTTGCTGCTGTATCATGGTAGAAATCAAGTACTCCAGGATCTGGACCTCAGGTATACAAGTTCAAAAAGCTTCTTTGATCCCTTTCACCAAGTATCATGCTCCTTAAGCCTAACTCATACTAATCAAATCCCCAGGGCACTAGTGGATAAACCCAAATGTCAATTTATTTATTTATAATGGTGGCCCAACATTTCTACTAACTGAACACCAGGGTTTTTGGAGAACCTCATCTAGAGATATTTTTTTCTGGTCTAAAAATCGGAATGCTTAGTGTGACTTTAAACAGAGGGATCTAAAAGGTCTGAGAAAAAAGTTCAATTTAGCTGAGCACAGAATTGTTAATTATTTCTTCTCTATCTTTAATAAAAGCACCCTTTTCTAATGACTATTTATATTTATCTTGCTTCCAAAAATGCTAAACAGGGCTGGCAACACAGCTCAGCAGAGTAAGTGTCTGCTCTGGCAAGTGCAGGGACCACAGTTTGATCCCCAGTCCTGCATGCCACGCCAGCTCTTCCCCCAGGGTGTACTGAATGGCCAACTGAGTCCAGGTGTGGTGGCACACATTTGTAATCTCAGTGCGGGGGAGGCTGAAAACAGGAGGATCACTATGAGCCCAAGCTGCACAGTGAGACCCTATACCAAATACATAAAAATAAATAAATGCTAAACAAAAATTATCAGAATTCTTTTCTTAAAAAACAAGTTTTAGTATCCAAAAAGAACAATTTACTCCTTGGCATATTTCCTGTCAGTCTTTTCTTCTAAGTATATTTAAAACACAATTCAACTCCTATTGTTTATCTTTTTCTTTTCAGTCAACATTTTAGGATTTTTATGTTCTTTATCACTTCTTTCCTCATTTTTCTTCTTCTTCTTCCCTTTTTTTCTTTTTTGGTACGAAAGACTGAACTCATGACCTCATGCCTGACAGGCAGGTGCTATACTGCTGAACTATATTCCCAGTCCTCTTATGTTCTTCAAAACATGTGACTAACCATGATGCGATTATATTATCTTTGTTTATTATCTTTTGGTGAGGAATTTAAATTGCCTCCACCTTTTTGATTCTGTAAGTGAAGGAATGAAATATTTCAAATAATGTTTGAAACTTTTCCCGGTGTAGACTTTTTCCTTGGCACAGTTTCTCAGGAGTACAAACATCAGGTCAAATGTTATAAATATCTTTATGGCTCTTGAGAAATATGGCCAAATTACTTTTTCAAAGATTAAGAATTTATACTCCCAACAGCAATATACAAAAATGCACACCCTTGGCAGTAAGCTTAAATCTTAATAATTAGTGAATTAAAACATGAAATTAATGCTTTCTAGTTTGATGTAGGTACTGAAACATCTTTGGTCTTGCCTTTAGGCGTTCCTGCAGTCTTGAACCAGGGAAACTGCCTACTTAGGCAGCCTGATTCTGAGCGCATCACTCACACCAACTCTCATTTAGTTTTTCATGGGCTATGGATCCACCTCCATCAGTCACCCAGCAAAGAGCAGTTCCAGCTCTTACCTAACAGCATAATCCCTCAGTGCCTGTTGTAATGGGTCAGTCAGAAGGCCAGCAGGCAGGAGAGGCCTTTCCATTAGGAGGAGCATCTATTTTTTTCCCCACAATTTTATTGATAAACAAATAGCAATGAGACAGTTTTAAACCAAATTGGTAGGACAGTTTCAATAATTAACACATTGCATACATTCTTCCTAGTGGTTAATTGCTGTACAAGATGTGGACTTGATATCCTATTTACAAACACCATTAGAACAAATCCCTCTATTCATTAAGAGAATGTAACTATATATCTATCCTAAACACTTTGAATACACAGATACAAAATGGACATTCATCTGTATCCACTTCTTTTTTCAATTCACATGTCATTGTAATATTTAATATTTAATAATCAGTGTTCATAAATAGCTTTGTCAGAGTAGTTTTCCTTTATACTCTTTGTCTAATCTGACTTATTTGTTATATTTCTACTTTCTACTGCCTTTTCAAAATAAAATCCTTGTTTCAATAATAAGATCTATTTTTGGCCTGTTGGTACTTCATTATGATGTTTAAGATTTACATATTTAAATAGAAATTTACCTTATTACTTTTTTTCTCCAAGTTTTATCCCTTTTTCTTTATAGTTACAACTCCTGGCCACTTCCCATTGTGAATAAACAGAGATATAGATATACATTGTTGACACATGACCTATGCTCAGATGTGATGGTTGGTAGGTGACATTGCATTGAGCGAAATATGAAAGGGCCACTTAGATCAGTACTTATTTAAAAGAAAAGATCCTCTCTCCTTCCTGTTATTTAGCCAAGCATTTACTGTGGAGATTTTAAAAATACCTGGTATTAGGGCTTCTGTCAGAAAGTTGATGGTCATATACACATATCTAGAAAGCAAACAGTTCAAAGTCAAAGGGCATAACTCAATGCATTTATTCCATTCATGTTGTTAAGGTAAGGTATGTTTTCCATTTCAAAAGGTCAAGAAATATCACTTTGATAGCTCACTCATGTTATACCTAGTATTTTTTTTTTTTTTTTTTTTTTACATACAAACATACCCAAAAGCTTAAAAGGGACAAAGGAAACTGAGGTAAATTGCTGATCTTTGTTTAATGGGAAAGCTGAGCTAAATTTAGCAGCTTTGCCCCTTTCACTTCATAGGGAAATTAAACATCACAGGAAGTGTCACAGTGCTGAGTGGCCTTTCTGGCATGGCTACTGGGAAACAGAAGGGATATAAAGGACCACTGAGGGCTCAGTGCAGATCCATACAAGCTTTGCTAGTGTAAATTCCTTTTGCTTAGTCCCAGCACTGTGCTGGAGCAGGCTCACCTGTTTGGGGGATCAAATTATGAACACCTTTTCCCAAATCTAAATTCAGAGACATTATGATGGTAATGTGATATCAGTAACAGTGGACTACAATGTCCTGACTTTGTTGAAGGCAACAAAGGAAGATTATTTTCTTGAGAGGCAATCAGTTATCACTCACCAGCATATCACTAGACATTTATTTCAATATTGTATCCCCTTTTTTTGCTAAGTTCCGTTATTTGAATATTATAGGTATGTAAACTCAGCAAAATATTCTAAAAGAGTCCAGTAGCCCATAATAGTATTGGGTCTTCTGCTTCACTGGCAATGTCAGAAATTGTTGACCTGAGTCCCCTACAGCTCAACATAACACCATGGCTTTACTTCTTATATTTCATTTTTATACTTTTCTGCTGGATGGTTAAGAGCAAGGTAAAGCAGGACCTATGCAACAAGAGTTGTAGCTTTTGGGTCTGAGAAGGTCAGTGAAATGCCCTCAGGATTTATCCTGAGATTCTGTACCTCAGATTGTAGAACCTTTGTCAGTGTCAGCCATGTGGATGAGTCACAGCCATTGCTTGGCCAATGTGCTCTCTGTGAAAGCCTAAGAGAATGTTTTCTCTCCATGTGACTCTCCTTAGGCACACTCTACGTCATTGATCACTTTCCTCTTTGGCCCCATGATCTCCTTGATCAGAAAATTTGGGACACTACTGAGTTATATGACATTACAGTACAAGTTCTCATATGTCCTGAGTCTTAATTGACCTTAGAAGGCTAGGGCCAAAACGGTGGCTTTCCTTGTAGCCCTCCTTTTTCTCTAATTTTGGTCTGCAAACTTAGGTTGTTAACCATCCAGAAGACAAGCTTATTGTTATTACCATAGGAGGAGCATCTTAAAGTTAGAAGTTCTAAATCTATTCTTGGGTTTCAAGTCGGACAACAGCAGAAGGCCACATGTGATGACTGTTCAAGAACTGGCATCACTGAGTTATAATTATTGTTACTACCAGGTAGGTTTCATAAGAAATTATCAAAAAACTTGCTATCTTACTTGCTAGAGGAATGGTACTGCACTACTGGATAACTTCACCTTTACCACTACAATTCAAAGATCCTCACATAAAGTTCTTGGTTGGAAATTTGTTTTAGAACTTAATGTTATACAATGTTTCTTTCTAATGTTAAGAATCATACAATTTAGGGGGCCTGTCCCTTTGCTCAGTTCTTTAAGTGGCTGCTTCAACCAAGCGGTCAGGCTCAGGTTGCTGTGGTTCGATCCCCACAACTCAAGTCAGCCAAACCTGCCCTGAAGGCATTCGGAGCAAAAAAAAAAAAAAAAAAAAAAAGAATCATACAATTTAAAATGTACCAATAAAATCTGATTTAAAAAAATAAAAGACTGGGGATGTAGCTCAGTGCAAAGGCCCTGAGTTCAAGTACCATTACTGTCAAAATAAAACATTTTTAAAGTAAAATAAATAAATAAATAAAAATTAGGTAATTTGGTCACCCATTTCAACTTGGTAAGCAGAAAGCTTTGAACAAATCTAAAGCATACTACATTATTATTTTTTGTGTGTAAGTTACCAGAAGTCTCTATGGGAGTAGTGGTTTTCATAAGGACCAAAAAGTGGAAATAACAAAAGTAACAGATATATAAAATGTGGTATATCCCTAGAAAGCAAATATAAAATAAATACGCAAAAAGCAGTACAGGGGCCGGGGAGATGGCTCAGTGGAATAATCACTTGCCTGGCAAGTGCAGGGGCCTGAGTTCAATCCCTGGTTCTGCAAAAAAAAAAAGCAGTACAGATGGGAGACAGACTACTGACTTCTACTTCTTGCAGTAAGCCCCTCTGTGTTTGCCCCGATGAGCCATTTCCTTCTCCCGAACACAATGGGATACGATGCCAAACCCAAACATGGATATTTTGCTTGATGACGATTACTTAAATTAGTGTTTTCAGATAACAAAAAAGATTCTGCAATCTTACCAGGAAACTCTCACTAGGTCAAAACTCATTCCAAAAAGATTTACTAGGCATCTATAACTTCTTAACTTTCCTGATAAATATTTTTTGGAGCTTCAGCTCTGTGCTAAGCACTGTTCTCCACACAGGGTCACACAGCGAGGAAGACAACACCCATATAAGTGTGCGCTCTCAGGCTGCAGCTGACTTGCGTGGGACATCTCTGATTCTTAGGGCTTCCTCCCCAAGGTGAGGAGAGGGTATCTGTCTATAAACAGGCAAATGGCACAATCTTGGTCAGAGACACATCTGTCAGCAGTACAAATCTTTACTTCTTTTTTCTTTTTCTTTTTTTCCAGTACAAATCTTTAGCAAGGCAAGAGTATAACTTGAGAATTAGGGGAATTCATGTTGAAATGGCAATTAGTTCGTTAAGCAAAACACTGGCAGATTAAAAAAGCAGTGTGCATATATGTGCACATAAGTGTGTGTGCTTGTGTGTAGATAGATCTGGCAATTGGTAGCTTGCTTCCCCAGATTCAGGGTGCTCTGAGGACTCTGAACTGCTGAGTCCTGCAAAGTTGGGCTGCCCAGAGCAACTCTTAAATGGGTTGGGTGAGAGGGACTAAAACTTGGCAAGTCAAGGTTAGTAGCAAAGCAGGGCAGTGTTCAGGCAGACCTAGAGGCCACAGCCAGGGAGGAAGCAAGCGTCAAGGAATACACAGTAATGGAAACCAGACCCAAGCAAGGCAAGAGGTTCAAATCCATGCTAGAAATTAAACAAAAAGTCAAGCAGTGAAGTCAGATCACAGGATCTCCCCAATCAAATACCAATACACTAAATCAAAAGCCATAATACTCACAGGGCTGAGGATTGTAAGTTTAAGGCAGCCTCAACTATTTAAGGAGGCCACAGGAGAGGAAGAGGGTAGGGAAAGAGAGGGTAAGGAAGGAGGACAGGAAAAAAGAACAAGGAGGGGAAAAAAACAAGGGACGGGCTGAAGAGGGGAGGGGAGGGGAAAAAAGAAAGAGCTGGGGATGTAGTTCAGTGCAAGGCCCAGGGGTCAATCTCCATTACTGGGGAGAGGAAGGCAAATAAACCCTCCCCAAACTTGTTATTTTGTTGTTGTTTTTGTTTCTTTTGTGATACTGGGGATTGAACTCAGGACCTTGCACTTGCCAGGCGGACACTTATTCTACTGAGCTATTTCCCCAGTCCCCCAAACTTGTTAAATAACTACAAAAAAATCATCAGAAACCCCTACGAATGGGGATAACTTAAATCTATATATTTAAAAAAGTACTAGGTGCACACCTTTGTAATCCTAGTATGTGGACAGCTGAGGCAGGAGGACTGTTTCAAGTTTGAGGCCACCCTCAAACTACATACTGACTTTAAGGCTACATACTGATTTCAAGGGCAACTTGGACTACAGAGAGAGACCCTGTCTAAAAAAAAAAAAAATTTTAACCAAGGGGGAAAAAAGAGATTATGGGGCAATTCCTACCACAGGATACAGACCTATAGACCTCTTTTCAAAAAGTGACATTAGTGAACCAAAGCCTGCGAATATTCACTAAAATGACCAGATTTGGAGATACTTCTGCATGAAGAATGACAGACATGGAGACTGGTAGTGACAGAAGGGTTGAAGAAGTGATAAACAGGAGCTAGTGAGATGGCTCAGTGGTCTAAAGCGCCTACTTAGAACAAGCTTAGCAAAGCACAGGGACCGCGGTTCGATCCCCCAGCACCACATGCCAGCCAGCCCCGCCCCCTGGTGGGCTGAGCTGGACACACACATACACACAAATAAATAAATAAAAATTAAAAAAAAAAAAAAGTGATAAACAAGGTGCAGGCTCATCTAGGCTGAGCTGGAAGACAGATAGAAGTTCCCTGTAGGAACTGAGATACTTCTCCCAGGGTTGCAGAGTCCTGGGACTGAGCAATTAAGCAAATCTCAGAACAAAGATGAGCCCATATGTTTTTTAAAACCTAACTTATCTGCACTGTTTAAAATCTGAAAACTACAAAAAGATATGCAAAGTTCCCTTTCCAATCCCATCCTACCAACACCACCAGGCAGCCTCTCACAGGAAACAAATCATTAATTTCTTGCCTACCACAACTGAGAGATACTTTAGGTATTTAAAGCAAATACGTAGATAAATGTGTAACAATGTATTTATATACACCTTTCCCCAATTTTTAGATAATGACAGCATTTTACACAATTGCTCTATATCCTACTTTGTCCCCCTTAAAATATATCCTCAATATCTTTCTTATTTATTTTATTTATTTGGTACAGGTCTCACTATACAGCTCAGACTTGTAATGATTCTCCTGTCTCAACCTCCCCAGCGCTGGGGAGGCTGGCTTTCAGTGGCTGGTTAGGCCAGCACAGTATGTGGTACTGGGGATCGAACCTGGGTTCTCGTGCTTGCCAGGCAGGAGTTAGACCACTGAGCTATCTCCCTTGCCCCCTCAATATCTTTCTATATAGACAAATAAAGCTTCATCATGTTTTAGTATCTATCCTCTTTTCTAAGTTCGGCTTCCATGTGCTCAAGTTTTAGGAAAATGTGCAGAATCAGAAAATTCCAATCCTTAAACTGTAGCTCAGAGACAAAAACAATCAAAACCCAACTGGAAGTGCAATCAGGGAGAATTCAGTTATATCTATGGTACAGTCAATAAAATAACTCTACACTTTAACAATATGAACAGCATCCTGTAATTCCAGCACTCAGGAGACTGTAAACAGGAGGATCCCATTAGTTCAAGGCCAGCCTGAACTACAAATAAAACAAAACAGAACAAAACAAAACACAGCATGGCAATGACACAAACATAATACAAGAGAAAGAAAAAGAAAAAGAAAAAAGAGGGAAATAAAGCATGCACTGTATCCAGGAAGAAAGCCAAAGACAAAAGAAAACAGAAGAAAGTAAAATAAAGGGTAACTGTTATCCTTAAAATTAGAGTAATACATGGAACCAAAAAAGTATTCAAAAGTAATATCCAAGAAATTTTTTTGCAATGAAAGAAATACACTGGAGACTTCAAATAATTGATAGTGAATACCTAAAACTGAGAAATTTCTTATTTGCAAAAATACTGCTTCAGAAAAAAATACTGCTTCAGAAAAAAAAAATTCACAAAGTGGTAAGAAAATCTGCCCAGCTTGAAACCTCTCTGGAGCGACATCCCATGCCAGAAGACAGTGAAGCACTATTACAAAGGCCTGAGAGATAAAAGCACATTCTAGAATATTATACCCACCCGAGATGCTATTCTTGTGTAACAAGGCTAAAAGTACTGCATGACTAAATATGAAAGTACTTGGCATACAACATTGAAGTGACCTTCTTGAGAAACTCATGTTAGAAATTCTTCCAAATGAGATAAATCAAAATAAAGAACTCAAGAGCACAGAAGTCATAATAAAAGGGTGTATGGTAGGCTAATCCATTTAAACATAACATTAAGATTAGATAATTCTGATAATTATAGCCACAATTACAAACCACAAAACAAATTAATAAACATGGAAGAAATCAGGGAAGAAAAAAATGGAAGGTGGTATGGTAATATTAATTTTCTTTTTAAAAAAAAGATACTGCCGGGGCCGGCCAAAGAGCTCAGTGGATTAAAGCACCTGGAAGCAGGCATAGGGGCCAGGGATTTAATTCCAGGGCCTACCATGCTGGCCCTGTTCTTAGGGTGCGCTGAGACAGCAATTGAGACTGGGCATGGTGGCATGCACCTGTAATCCCAGCACTTGGGAGGCTGTAAACAGGAGAATCACTACTAGTCCGATTTAGTAGTGAGACCCTGAACACCTTTGTAGACCCTTCCCTAAAAAAAAAAAATACAAAAAATAAAAATAAAAAGATATGGCCTAAACAGAACTAAAGATATTGCACAAAATTGAAATACAGCTAAATAAAATTCTAATCTAAAAATTTCATTTTTATTAGGAGGATATTCTAGCAAATAATATATCTCTCAAGGTATAAAGTCTTATTTTGATAAGCTCAATTTTTTACTTTTATTTATTTTTTAAAAATGTATTTACAGAACAGGGTCTACAGGGTCTCACTATGTAGATCTGACTTGTAGTGAT
>NW_004524723.1:4590332-4606986 GCF_000260255.1 Octodon degus | reverse complement strand
ATCTCTCCAGCCCCTAGCTCAATTTTTTAAATGAGAAGCATGTATTACGGCCAGTCAAGTAGCTCAGCAGATTAAAGCACCTGCAAGCAGGTGCAGGGGATAGGGGTTTGATCCCTGGGCCTGCCATGCTGACTCTACCCCAGGGGCACACTGAGAGGGCAATAAAGACTGGGGGGGGGGCAGTGGCACGCATCTGTAATCCCAGCTCTTGGGAGGCTATAATCAGGTGGATCACTACAAATCCAATCTAGTAGTGAGACCCTGAACACCCTGTAGATCCTTCCCTAAAATACACACACAAAAAAGCATATGTTTCTCATGCAGTTTAAGATACCCATCTTAGGTCCAGACAGATAGCTCAGTGGATTAAAGCACCTGCTTAGGCAGACACAGGGACAGTGCCCCACCCTCCCCGGCGCACTAAGTAGACAACTGAGCCTGGGTGTGGTGGCGCATACCTGTATTCCCAGGGCTTGGGAGGCTGAAAACAGAAGAATCACTACGAGTTCAATCTATGTAGTGAGACCCTGTAGACTCTGTACTAAATACAAAAACAAAACAAACCAAGATTAAGATATCCATCTTGAGTCTTCCTCCAATCTATGTTTTCTTCTGCAATGATGTTTCCCTGAAGATTTGTTCTGCTGGTACAACTGAGAATGATTTGGAACTTTTTTGCAGCACTACAGACAAAACCCAGGGCCTGTGCTTGCTAGACAAATGCTTTTACCACTGAGTTACATCCCCAATCCTAGAATGATTTTAAACTTAACTCTTTGCATTTTTCCACACTACTCTACTCCTTAAAAAGAGCATGAGTTAAAATTTCAAAATTGAAAAAAAAAAAATCATTATTTTTTTGGTATGTAGTTCAAGATGGCCTTGAATCCACTATGTAGCTGAGAATGGCCTTAAATTCACATTGTCCTTCTGCCCCTGCCTATCAAGTGCTGGCCTTATAGGCCTGTGCCACCATCCCCAGCAAAAAATGATTCTTAACAAGAAATTAAACATTTAATACCAAGAAAAAGACAATTCTGATTCTGTACCATTGCTTCTTAGCCTTTGGGCTCAGACCAAGCACAATGTCTGATTCTGCACCAATTTCAATCTTAACATCAGACTTTCTGCAATACTTCCTGTGAAGATACAAATACATCTCAGGGACAGTGTTTCTGGCCTACATGAAGAAAGGGTGGGAGTATAAGATGGATGGCAGAACAGATTTAGATTCTGTTTTTTGTTTCCTTTTTTGGGTTTGTTTTGTTTTCGTCTTTTTCAGATAGGGTCTCCCTATGCAGTTCAGGCTGGCCTTGAGCTCATTTGTAGGCGGGCTGGTCTCAAACTTTCAACAATCTTCATGCCTCAGCCTCCTGAGCACTACGATTACAGGCATGTGCCACCACGCCTGGCTGGATTTAGACTCTGCTGGTACTCAAAGAATATAATGGCCAGCTTTTCCAGAAGGATGGGCAGAGGGCAACTCTGATCTTCTTACCCAGAACACAGAAAGGTAGCCAAGCCTTCTGCAGTGCCCATTACCCCCAGAAATCACTATTCAATATAGTTCAAGGCTCTTGACAACAGGAATTTGTTTTAAATTAAAATCAACAGCAAAACTATGGCATGATATGCCCTTGAATTTATTTGGGTTTGGCATTTGCAAAATATGAACTCAACTGTAAAGGGTATAACATTTTCTTGGCACTAAAAAGGTAATGTTACTAAGTGCAAACTTAATTTCTATGAAATTGAAGTTAATATAAAAGGAGACACAAGAAAGCAAGCATAATGATTACTTCATGTGACACCACTGGTCATAAATGTATCATAAAATTAAATCTCTTTCTTTTAACTGATAAATGTCACTTAAACAATACCAGAGGCATGCATTCCTCAAAGATGTATAATGTGGTCTAACTTAATGACATCCTAAGAATAGTCAATTTACTCAAAAGTCAAGCATATGAAAATGAAGTAGAAAAACAGCAGCATGGCAACTCCATTCAGCATTTCATGATAAGCAAGTGTGCACTGGAGGAATTGGTGGCCTCAAGCCCTTGGATTCTCACCACACTGTGCTTCTACTATTCAAAGGTAACATAATTTTTATATATCATAGCCCCTGAATGTGAGTGGATGACTCTGTGTGGTGTATAAAAAGAAAATGCACATTTTCGCACTGTTGGGAAATCTGGACTTCTGTAACTGATCCCAAGCTGCACTGTGATGGAAGAACAACGTGAAGTATGTTTTCCCATGGGAGTTTTAGCTCCACATAATTCTGCTTTAGGAAACATACCCACAGGACACACACATCCATCTTTTTATTTTTTATTTTATTAAGTGTATTTGGTATAGGGTCTCACTAAGAGGCTCAGACTTGTAGTGAGTCTCCTGTTTTCAGCCTCCCCAGCGCTGCGATTACAGGTGTGCACCACCATGTCCAGACCTGATGGCCCGCTTGCCTGGGGCGGGGCCAGCGAGGCATGCAGTACCTGGGATCCGAACCCCAGGTCCCTGCTCTTGCCTAATCAGGTGCTTAGTCCGCTTAGCTATCTCGCTGGCCCACAATTCATCTTGTGGAAGCAGCCACTTAAAGGCCTGAGCTACGGCCAGGCCCCCGCCACAATTCATCTTGAAATACTGATTTTCCATGAAAATTTTAGCAGAAGTCTCTTATAAAAAGAAGGTCTCAAAGGTGTTTGACATTTATAACAGGCTCTCTTTCTTTATTTTCAAGTCTGCGTGGAAGTGGATACCTCATTTTTCTTTAGAGAAACTTATAAACAAAAAATGGAAACGTACTTACAATTCATGATCAAAATATAAGGAAGTAAGGTGTCTTAGGGAAGACAAGGGTAAGAAAAATACCATGTAATCATGGGAAAAACTGATGCTTACATGCACACAGGGAGGACCTGGGCCCTTGTTGGAGGTGGTCCACAAATGGCTCTGAAATATTTTACAATCAATATGAGAAAATAATCCAGCTGTGTAACTGACACAGCTTCATACTGAGCTACATCCCTGTTTTTTTTTTTTTTTTCATTATTTTGAGACAAGGTGTTATTAAGTTACTAAATTGCCCAGGTTGGGCTCAAACATGTAATCTCCTTGTCTCAGCCTCCCAGAGTGCTGGAACTTTAAATCCTGCCAGTCTGTAGATTACTAGACATTCCTTAACCGTTTTCTCTGTTTCAGGTGGCCAGTTGTTAAAGTGCCTGCTGCTAGCACCTTATTCGTCGTTTTAAAAGGTTCTTATATATAAAACCCCCAGTAAACTGCTTTCATGAGAGGGCTCAGCAGCCTATGAAGGAAATGAGCTTTATGGGGCTTCATCAACTAGCCAGAGGCTTTTCACTTGCTTGTTTACTTCAGGAGCCTCAAAATCTAAAGTTTCACCTCTGAATGAGATCAAAACATGAACATGAAATACCTGACACATACATCCAACTTTTCTGAAGATAACATAACAAGGTGTCACGTTTTAAAAAAGATGAAAGCTTTAGAGTATTAGACATTGTTCTCTAAGAGAACAAAGTGAATCAATGATAAGTCATGTCATCCTGTTCAAGTCTGTATTAGAATTAGCATTACAACAGCAGACTTCCAGCCAATTATTTTATTTATTTATTTTTATTTTTTTGCAGAACCAGAGATTGAATTCAGGCCCTTGTGCTTGCCAGACAAGCACTTACTCTACTGAGCTATCTCCCCGGCTCCCTCAGCCAATTATTTTTATTGTGAGCAAACCCCATGTATGTTAGACCAAACTGTTACTTGTATTTCTGAAATATGGATGCTTTGTATATATATATTTCACCAGCAAGGCCAAATCATTACTGCTTCTAAAAAAGTTAGTAAAATTTTCAGGACTAAACAAAGATGATAGTTGAGGTATGATATAAATTGTTTAATTTTTTAGCTTTATAATAAGCTTTTACATTTTTTATTTAAAGAAGTAAACAATAAAAACAATGGTATAATATTTCAAAACAATATTATAACACAGTAACAATGGTTATGACATTGCATGTTGTTATCTTCAAAATAGTTGCTCATATTACAAGATACAGACATGAAAAATTGCTACTTTCAGCTAATTTACAATAACCTGTAAGTATTTAATACTAGATAAAAATTAGACTCTTTTAAAACTTATTAAATTTTGTTTCAATATATTCCTGAAAATCCTTTCATGTAACGCTTTTCAAAAATGATGAACCTCCAACAAAGCAATGGATAAAAAAAAATGTGGTATTTTTATATGAAAATGGATGCAACTAGAGAACATACTCGTAAGTGAGATAAACCAGATTCAGATGTGTAAATATGTTGTCTCCCTAGTGTAAGAAACTGAAGAGTAGGGCTGGCCAGATGGCTCAGCAGATTAAAGCACCTGTTTAGGCAGAATGCAGGAGCCAAGGTTCAATCCCTGGCATGCCAGCCCAGGTTGAGACAGTGATTGAGACTGGGCACAGTGGTGCGCCTATAATCCCAGCACTTGGGAGGCTGAAAACAGGAGGATCACTACGAGTCTGATCTGTATAGTGAGACCCTATACTAAATACATTTTTTAAAAAAAGAAAAGAAAAAGAAAATAAACTGAAGAGTAAGTAAGTTCCAAAATACACAACAGATACTGTGAAAGGAAAAGAAACTGCTCAAAAGGAAAGAACAGAGCCAGGGAGATGGCTCAGTAGAATAAGCACTTGCCTGGCAAGCACAGGGTCCTGAATTCAATCCCCAGTTTTGCAAAAATAAATAAATAAAATTTTAAAAATGCAAATGAAATAAAATAAATGGTCACATACTAGAAATAACACAGGATCTAATGGTTGAAAGAGTAGAATTATCTCCTTTTGGCTTGAAAAAAATCCAACAACCAAAGGTTTCCACTTAAGTAAATCAAGAAATACACTTCTATTGGCAATGTTCTTTCTGCGGAGTTCCTCCAAACCACGTGAGCAGGCAGGGAAGCCTGACAAGTTGTGTTTACTACAAGCTTGTGAGAGGAAAACATCCCTGGAAAGACCTTTACTTCAAAGAGCAAGGAACTGCAAGGGGTACTAGCTGAGAAAATCCTGGTTGTTACAGCTGTAAAGCATCCAAGTTAAATTCAACATGTGCTGGGTGTGGGGTGTATAAAGAAGATACAATGACTTGCCTAGATAGGTAAGTGCAACACATTACATTCATGTTTAAAATTGTGAAAAAAGAATAATAAAATAAAATAAAATTGTGCAACCAACTTCAGAGGAAGCTAGTTATTAGTTTCAAATACAATTAAAATATTTTCAACCAAGTTCACGATGTAAAATGTTTGCCACCAGTATAACAATAGATTAATGCTTAAAGTATATAAAGAATACAAATTGTTTAAATTTTCAAACAATAGATTCTAAGAAAAGGCATAGAAATGAACATAAGTAATAAGCATAATTATATTCAATTTTTCAGTTAGCAAAAAAGCAAATAATACCTATAATTTTATATGACTAACTTTATACTAAAAAGGAATTTTAACATCTAAAATCTTGATATTATATCGAGCTACTCATATTTTTCAAGAACACACAATATTTTGGCAATTGAACCTGGCAATATTTTAAGTAATGAGAATATCCACGTGCTTAGAATTGGTAATTTCATATGAACAGGCATGTTCAAGGTGTAAATAAAAATTGTTCTTGGGGGCCTGCCCCTTAGCTCAGTTCTTTAAGTGGCTGCTTCAACAAAGCAGTCAGGCTCAGGTTGCTGTGGTTCGATCCCCACAACTCAAGCCAGCCAAACCTGCCCTCAAGGCATTCGGAGAAAAAAACAAAAAAAAAGTTTCTCAATAAACAGATAGTAAAAACATAAACCAAGACTAAAAAAAAAAAAAGATGAACAGAGATACTGGCTAAAAAAATTGTAGCCAGGCATGGTGGTACATGCCTTAATCCTGGTACTTGGAGGGTGAGGCAGGTGGACTGCTACGACTTTGAGGCCATCTGGACTACAAAGTGAGTTCAAGGCCAGTCTGAACTGCACAGCAAGACACTGTCTCAAAAAGACCAAAAAAAAAAAAAAAAAAAAAAAAGGATAATACATTAAAAAGAAAGAAAATCTAAAAGTTCCCCATTAAATATAAGATGATACATGTAAGTCATGAGGTAGTCTGTACTAACCTAGAAGTATCAACAAGGCAAGATGAGCCTGAAACATCTTGTCACACCAGAAACAAAAAACAAAAACAACAACAGCAAAAAATTAAAAATACCTGGAGACTTTAGAAAAGGACTCAAAGAAATACAGAAATGTTCCCACTGCCCAAAGATGGGCCAATTCAAGCATCAAAACAAAGAGCTACTATAGACTGAAGCACATCCAATATATTAAAATCCATGCAAAAATCTCACTGTCCCTTTGACATGCTCCGAGTTTTGCTGTTTAGGGAGAGAGGGGTGTGTGTGTGTGTGTGCGCTGTTTAGGGAGAGAGAGAGAGGAGTATGCGTGTGTGTGTGTGTGTGTGTGTTGTCAGTCAATGGTAGGGTCTGCCTGAGTTAGAAAATGTACATTCCTGGTTCTGTTTGAGGAGAAAGGTATATAAAGAAACATGAACACTAGCCTTCATTTTGTTTTAAATTATAGACTACTGTTCACTGTTCTTAGAACCAGATTTTTCTTCCTCAAAATTAAAAGCTTTTTCTTTTGTATTTAATTAAATATTACTAGTTGAAGCTAGTTTGACATAGTGATAGATGTCACAATGATGAGAGGTGTTGATGCCTAATTTAAAACTAAACTCTCAAGTTTTAAAAATAATAAAATGCACTTTACTTGGAAAAATAACTCAAACTTTCATTGGTTTTTTTTTTTTGGAGACAGGGTGTCACTATGTAATATATGTTAGCTTTAAATTCTCTACATACTCTAGGCTGGCCTAGAATTCGGGATCCTCCTGCCTCAGCCTGCCCAGTATTGGGATTTCAGTTGTGTGCCACCATGCCCAATTTCACTGGTCTTCTTTGGAGGATTCCAGGAAGCCAATACATTTTTCTTTTCTTTTCTTTTTTTTTTTCCCAATTATACCACCTTGAATGTGTCTAATCTTATCTGATCTCAGAAGCTGAGCAAAGCTGGTTTGCATAGTAGTTGGATGGGAAACCAACACATTGCTCTATAAACTGATAACAAAATGATGATGAAGAAGAAGAGAAGGTAAAAAATAAACTAATTAAAAAAATAAAAAAAAAGAGAAGGAGGAGAAGGAAGTAGAGGAGGAGGAAGAAGAGGAGGAGGAGGAAGAGAAAGAGGAGGAAAAAGAGGAGGAGGGGGAGGAACAAGAAGAAGAAAAGGCTGTTTTGTTAAAAGAAATAAGGGAAGGGCACTGACAGGCTGAGATGGGAGTGAGGCTCATTTCCCACTGTCTTCTCCTTTTCATTTTTGAATTTCAGACCATGTAAATGAGTCACTTATTGAAAAAATAAGCTCATCTGGTTATCACTATAGAAACTAACAAATTGGAAAAATGGTTGAATTAAAAAAAACAAACAAACAAACCCTGGGCCAGTGAGATAGCTCAGCAGACTAAGCTCCTGCTTTGACAACCTCATAGTCCCACATGCAGCACCAGTCCTGCTCCCAGGATGTGCTGAGCCAGTGAAAGAGTCTGGGCATGGTGGCCCAAGCCTGTAATCCCAGCTCTGGGGAGGCGGAATACAGGAGGATCACTATGAGTCTGAGTTTCGTAGTGAGACCCTGTACCAAATATATAAATGAAAAACAAAAAACAAAAATCCCTGAGAGTTCAGAACATAGCCACTCTACAACAAAACAGACAATGCAAAGCAGATACACCAGATCTAGAAGGCAACACAAAAACTAAAAATGTCAACTGAAAAGGCAGAATTGAGAATCACTTTTCTTTTTCACTGATTCATTGTTGTATTTATTTGTCTAATAAATAATGATAAAGTGGCATTTCAGTGGAAAACATAGTATTTTCTCTCTTTCTGTTATCCATACTTGTAGGAAAACCTGCCTATTTGAATCTTGAGCCCATAATCATTGCACTGAGAACCATTTATGGGTAACTTGGCTCTACAGGAAAGAGATCCAAGGAGAAAAGACAGGGTCGACCAAGGGCTGTTCCCACAGTAAATGTGAAAAGCAGAGTGACTCTGCCAGCTCTTTCCCCCTTCCCTGTACCAAGGTGGGGTGAGGCGGGGTGGTTCACTGAGTAGGAGGCCAGCAGAACATGGAATGAGCCTGTCAACAGCACATAAAAGGCACACAGTGAAAACACTGCTTGCAGGAGGAGTGAAGCTTGTCAAAGTACTGAAGAGGCTGGGAAAGTGAAGAGAAAGAGCAATTATAATCTGAATCTAACAATTCCTCTGCTAATTTTAACTAGAGAGGTGGAATATATCTGCAGCTTGAAAATGATAGGCAAATGAGTGTTCAGGTACAAAAAGACCCAACCCACACAGAACTGTAAATGGTCATTGTTAAAAAAAAAATTATACATCAATCACCTGCTATTATTCTGGTAATATTTCAGTTGTGATTCCTCCAAAATAAATGGCAACAGGGAGAAATAAGGAAAACATAAGGTCAGAGCAAAAGCTTTTATTTCTTGTTACAGATAAAATCAGAGAAGTTTCATTAATGTCAAACTTAGAATGTCACTTAAAATTTTTCAGCTATGAATACTGAAAAATCAAATATTAACTCATGTTTACTTTTTAGGAGTTCAAATGGCGGAAGATGCTGGAGTGGTGAGCAGCAGAGAAACCGCCTTCATGAGATTTGGAGTCCAGATACTAGAATATAGCAATGTGAAAAAGTAAAAGAAGGAAATAATTCCCTGTGGCCCAGGCAATGATCTGAAGTAAAAATTGAAGCACAGGAGAGAGAAGAGACAGACTTCAACAAAGAAAGAGGAGGCAGGCGGCACTTTCTCCCTGAACCTGGACTCACTGTGTGGGAGGGGCAGCCTGAACCTGTAGGCACATGGTGACTAGTGATGACCTCTGAGGCCTCCATGGAGAAACACACAGTGGAATGGAATAGTGGAGGCAGTGGACTGCAGTGCTTGGTGAGTTATTTGGGCTCAGACATCACCTATAGAGGGCAATTGACTGGTAGCTACCATGGAGAGGGGACAACTGAACTTGGAACTGACAGCAGCTGCAGACTGGCTCAGTCTATCAGCTCCTAGTGTCAGGGTAAGGTGGGGTCAGAGTTCAAGAAGGCAGGAGGTAGTCTAAAAATTGTAGGTACTTGAATTCAGCAAAGTAACCCAATATAGTTCAATAGTCCATAATAGTAGTGGGTTATCAGCAGAGCTAGCAATTGTCAGAAGTTGTTGAGTTGAGCCTTTTACAGCTCAGCATATTAATATGGCATTACTTTTCATACCTTGTGGTTACACTTTTTTGCTGGATGGTTAAGACCAAGTCAAAGCAAGACCTATATAACTAAAAATGGAACTTTTGTATCTGACAAGATCAGTCAAATCCCCTCAGGATTTACTCTAAAACCATGTGCAGCACCTTGTAGACTGGATTCAGGTATGAAAAGGTCTTTTAAAGACTTCTCCAATTACAGCTTCTCTAACTGCAGTGGAACACTCATCTCTGACAAAACAAAATAAAAAAGGGGGAATATGTTGGGGAGCCACGAAGCTAGGAAATTGATCAAATATGTGTAAGTGGGACTTGGCCCAGTGCCTAAAGTGAACAAGCTACCTCACTCCTGAGATGAACATCCTGTCTGGTTAAGGTTAGCTATTAGTTGCTAGGCAACCTAGTATCATGTGTTACTAACTTCACAAAAGTGTAAATAAAGGACTGTTTTGTTGTGAAAAAAAGGAGGGAAAAACATATGTATGTATACACAAGAGAGTCAGGATAGATATAGAGCTACTTTCCCTTAGCTCACTGAGAATAAAATGTTTGTACTAATTGTGTTTAGACAAGCTATCATGTCTGCATCTTGCCCTCTGAATACTACAAAGACAACAATATGCAATGTATTATTGTAACAGTCCTACTAACCTGTTTTGAAACTGTTCCATTGCTATCTTATCTTTTTTTCTCATTAAAATGAATAAAAAATAAATAAAAGATTAAAAAAGAAGATAGGAGGTCAAGGAATCAAGTTCAAGCCAGCAGGAGGCGTTGCAGCCTCAACAAATCAGTCCCAACTTGGTCTACTAGTGACAGCAGACACACCCTGAAGTGGACATTTTCTTATTTTCTTCTTTTTCCCTCTCTTTTTTTGTTCTTATTTTTATGAGTGCAAACATTGTTTCTAGTTTTTGTTGTTCTGTTCTTGTTTTTATTTCTTTCTTCTCTTTCCTCTCCTGCCTTTTTCACCAGGGTCCGAAAGTTTGTGTAATCTTCCTTCGTCCTCCAGCCTTGCTTCTAATCTTCACCTTGTTTTCCATTTCTCTTATTTTTCCCCCTAATCCCTTTGAAATTTTCTCCCAAGGGCAAAATTACCATATATTTTCTGGTTCATTTTAGATATTATATAACCACAAATCTAGTTCATACAGTTAAAGGTAATAAATTAGTAATTACTACTGTATCATCTTTAGGCTGTTTGACAACATTGTTATTGCTGACTGTAAAACTCTGGCCAACGTGACGCAATTGTTTTAATCATTTGTTTTTCCTAGTATGCCAAGACTGCAATTATCAAAGTTTATAAATAATACTGTAGGATAGAGCCAAAGAGCCAAAGTTAGGCCAAACAGGCAGCAACTTCTCATCCCCAACAAAGTGAAGATGTAGGATCTTGCAATAGACTCAAAATGCAAAAGCCAGCTATACCTAGAAGATACCTTGAAGCAGCAGTCATTTCCTCAGGGTTCTAAATACTAGCAATAAAGCTCCTTACCATAAGCCTTTATAAGCATCAAACTAGGAATTAAACTTAAAAAAAAAAAAAAAAAAAAAAAGAGAAGATTTGTAAGCAAGATGTAACAGCACACTTCCAAGTCATGAAAGGCAAACCTAAGGAACAATGAGGTGGAACAATTCAAAATGTCACCCACCTGGACTTCTGAAGTGGTAACAGTGAAAGTAACAAAGCAGGTGAGTGTGGCTCTAGAAAAAAATCAAATCAGAAATAATTTCTCAGATAAGTACAGAGCTGGTGATCATAAAGAAAGACATGGTTAGTGACTCTAGAGCAGATACAGATAAAAAGAAATGGAGGAGTGCTTGCTTCAGCAGCACATATACTAAAAAACTAGAACAATATAGAGAAGATTAGCATGGTCCCTGTGCAGGGAGGACATGCAAACTCATGAAATGCTCCATATTTTTGTGAGAAACTGAATAGGTATTGTGAAATAGGAAGAAAATGTTCAAATGAGGAACAGAAAATAGGAGGGTAGAGGGAGAAAGGAAACAAAAGTAAAAAAGAAAAAGAAAAAAGAAGGAAAAAGTGAAAATAAGCTTTTAAATGGAGAGGGGAGAAAGTATTGAAAGGGAGAGGAAAGGGAAAAAATGAAGTTATACCATATATAGGTATAAATTCTCTATGATGAATATAATCATTATGTGTATCTAAAATGTACTCCAAAAATCTGATTTAAAAAAATAGAGGAGCTTAGGAAAATGATGGAAACTAAATGCCCAACATAAGAAACAATAGACTCCATGAAACATATTCACAAGATATCCAGGTGATTAAAATCCCATTAAAAGTATACACAGCAGAGTGAGTCAATGTGGAGACAGAATATCAACTACAGAAGGCAGGATCACAGTGATCATGAAAAGGAAGATTTCTTAAAATAGTAAAGCACCATGAAAAAAATCCAACAGCTGTTAGATAACACAAAGAAGAATAATTTAAGATCGACTATAATCAATGAAAAAGCAGTAGATAGTACAAATGACAAAAAAACAAAACAAACAAACAAAAAAAAAACAACAAAACCTGTTCGCAAAGAGTGGGCAAAAAACTTCCCAAGCAGGGAAAAACAATTTGATGTAGTAAGACATACAAAACTCCAAATAGGTCAAGATGAAATTAGACAGTAAATGTGAGACAAAAAATACAAAGAATCAATGAATCAGGTTGGTTTTTTATAAAATTAAATAAAATGGACAAACCCATAGCCAAATTTATCAAAAAATAAAGACTCAAATTTGTGTAATTAGGAATGAAAAGGGTGAAATCACAACAGATCCTTCAGAATTCATACACTCATCAATATCTACTTCAAGAACCTGAATTCTAATAGGATAGTAAACAATGGATAAATTCCTAGATACATTTGAACTACCAAAACCGAATCAAGAAGATATTAAAATTCTAATTAACTCAGTATCAATCAAATAAATCAAATTTGTAATAAAAAATCTATGAACAAGCAAAAGTCCAAGCCTTGACAGACTCACTGTTAAATCCTACAAGAAATGTTGCTACTAATGCTCCCACTTTGCAAACTTTTTTTTTTTTTTGGGTACTGGGAATCAAACTCAGGACCTTGCGCTTGCCAGGCAGGTGCTTGTACCACTGAACTATATCCTTGGCCCTTTAAATTCTTTAATAAAGTTGAAAAGGAAACAACACTCCCAAATCTATTTCTGGAACCAAACATCACCCTACTAAATAAGCAGAGAAAGATTCAACCAAAAAAGAAAATTACAATGTTTAATTATTTGACCAATTTTCATACCTATATTTGTTAATCTGAGCAACAGATTTGACAATAATGGGCCAGTGAGATAGCTCAGCAGGCTAAGGGACTAAATGCCTGCTTAGATAGCCCAGGGACTGGGGTTCGATACTTGGTACCACATGCTGCACCCTGTGCTGAACCAGCCAACAAGACTGGGAGTGGTGGCACACACCTGTAATCCTAGCACTGGGGAGGTTGAAAACACGAGGTTCACTATGAGTCTGTGCTGTGTAGTGAGACCCTGTACTAAATACATAAAAAACAAAAACAAACAAACAAAACAGATTTGACAAAAAATGCAAAACCATCATTAATTTTTTATTCTTGCTTTGAAATTCTGTACCATACGTATTGTTGTATGTTACTGTTTGTTTTTTACTCTTTAAAATAAAAATAAAACAAATAAAAATAACAAAACAAAAAAGAGAACTACAGGCCAACCTTTAGCAAGACACTGGCAAACAGAATGCAGTAAATTATCAAGTAGGATGCATTCCAGGAATGCAAGGATGGTTCAACATGCAAATCAACAAATGTAATATGCCATATTAACAAAGCTAAGAACAAACCATATAATCATCTTAATATATGCAGAACAACATTTGACAAAGTCCAATATGTATTTATGGTAAAAATCCTACAGAACATTGGAATAGATGTCTTTATTTCAATGTGATAAAGCCACTTATAACAAACCAACAGTTAACATCATACTAAATGGACAAAAATTGAAAGCTTTCTATTTAAAATCAGGAACAAGACAAGGATGTCCACTATTACCACTCTTACTCAATATAGTTCTGGAAACATTTGCCAGAGCAATTAGACAAGAGACATTAAAAAAAAAAAAAATAAGGATATGAAAGGAAGAAGTTAAATTGTCATTATTTACATATGACTTGATACTCTGCATAGTAGATCCCAAAAACTCTACCAAAAGACTTTATTTTGTGGCTGGCTCAGTCTGCCCTGGGGGCAGGGCTGACACAGCACAGGTGCTGGGGATTGAACCTTGGTTCTCTGTGCTTTGCCTAAGCTTGCCTAAGCAGGTGCTTTAGACTATTGAGCTATCTCGCTGGTCCAAGACTAATAAATTTAATAAACAAATTCAGTTGCCTAGCTGGATATAAAGTCCATATTCAAAATCTATAGCATTTCTGTACACAAAGTGAGAGTAAAATTAGGGAAATAACACCTTTCATTATAGCATCAAAAAGAAAAGAAATATCTAGGAATCAATCTAACAAAGAAGCAAAAGACCTGTATGTTGAAAACTACAATACAATAAAAAAGGAGAGCAAAAAGGCTATCAAAAAATGGCAAGCTAGGGTTGGCCAAATAGCTCAGCAGATTAAAGTACCTGCAAGCAGGTGCAGGGGCTGGGGGTTTGATTCCCGGGCCTGCCGCGCCGGCCCCGCCCCTGGGTTGCACTGAGACAGCGATTGAGATTGGGCGTGGTGGCGTGCGCCTGTAATCCCAGCTCTTGGGAGGTTGTAAACAGGCGATCACTACAAGTCTGATCTAGTAGTGAGACTCTGAACACCCTGTAGACCCTTTCCCTAAAATATACAAAAAAAAGGGGGGGGGGAACTATCCCTTGTTCTTGCATAAGAGCCAATATAGTGAAAATGGCCATACTTTCAAAATTATTGTACAGATTTAATGAAATCCCAATCAAAACACCACTAGCATATGTCACAGAATTTGAGAAAATTTATTTGGAACCAGAAGAGAGACCTCAAATAGCAAAAGCAATTCTAGGCCACAAAGGCAAGGCACATATATCATAATCCCTGACTTGAAATTGTATTACAAAGCTACTGTGATAGGAAAAAAAATAGTATGGTACTGGCGGGAATAAAAAAACAACAAAAACAGACCTGAAGATTAATGGAACATAGGAGAAGATGCAGAAACAACTTCAAAGTACTCAACCATCCTATCTTTGACAAAGGAGCCAAACATGTTAATTGGAAGAAAGATAACTTTTTTACTGAATGGGGCTGGAAAACCGACTTTCTATAAGCCAAAGATTAAAACTAGACCGGTATCTTTCACCATACACTAAACTAAAATTGAAATGGATCAAAGATCTAAATATTAAAACAGACACTCTAAATCTATTGGAAGATAGAATAGGTAGAAATCTTGACGATACTGTTATAGGCAAGAAGGTTTTATGAATAAAAACCCTGATTGCACAGGAACTACCACAAAGAATCAACAACTCGGATCTTATTTTTTTTTTTTTCCTTGTTCCTTTTGGTACCAGCAATCAAAGTTAGGATCTTGATCTTCTCAGACAGGTGCTATGTCACTGAGCTATATCCCCAGCCTGGATCTCATCTTATTAAAAAGCTTTTGCAGAGCCGGGGATATAGCTTAGCTGTATAAGTGCCTGCCTGGCAAGCGCAAAGTTTCAAGTTTGAGCCCTGGTACCACTAACAAGCGTGAAGAAACACTCCAGTGTGGGAAAAAAAATATGCCATCCATTCCTTTGACAAACGCCTAGTATTTAGAATATATAAAGAGAAATAAATCAGACTCCCCCTCCAATTTAAAGACCCAGTCCAAAAGCAGGCATCTGAAGTAGACACTTCTCTGATGAGGTAGAAATGTCAAATATAAATGCATTTTTTTTTTGTATTTTAGGACAGGGTCTACAGGGTCTCCATGTGTAGATAGGACTCGTAGTGATCCTCCTGTTTACATCCTCTCAAGTGCTGGGATTACAGGCATGTGCCACCATGCCTAGTCTCAATCACTGTCTCAGGGTGTCCTGGGGACGGGGCCAGCATGGCAGGCCTGTGGATTGAATCCCCGTCCCTGTGTCTGAGCAGGTGCTTTAATCCATTGAGCTATTTGACTGGTCCGAGAAATGCAAATTTAAAAAATGCTGAGATTCCATCTCACCCCAGAAAAAATGGTTATTATCAAGAAATCAACCAGTAACAAATGCTGGGGGCTGGTGAGATGGCTCAGTGGTCTAAAGCACCTACTTAGAACAAGCTTAGCAAAGCACAGGGACCGCTGTTCAATTCCCCAGCACCACATGCCAGCCAGCCCCGCCCCCTGGTGGGCTGAGCTGGCCACACACACACACACACACACACACACAAATAAAATAAATAAATTAAAAAAAAAACAAAAAACAAAAAACACAAATGCTGATGAAGCTGTGGGGAAAAAGGATCTCATCTGTCCTGTTGGTGAGGGTGTAGACTGGTGAGAGTGTAGACTGTACATTACAGAAACCAGTGCAGAGATTCCTCAAAACAATAGGACCTGAGGTTCCATTCAACCCAGCTATTCCCCTTCTTGGTATCTTCCTGAAAGATTTTAAAGCATCATACTGCAAAAATACATGCACACCCAAGCTTATAGCAGCAGTCTGTAACAGCTAAATCTTTTTTTTTTTTTTTTTTTTGTGCTGGGTCTCACTATGCAGCTGGGACTCATAGCGATCCTCCTGATTTGTGCCTCACTGGCACTGGGATTACAGGTGTGCGCCAGCATGCCCAGACTCTATCGCTCACTCAGCACACCCAGGGGCGGGGCCAGGGCAGCATGCAGTGTCAGGGATCGAACCCTGGCCCCTGTGCTTACCTAAGCAAGCACTTAATTCACTGAACTATACCGTCAGCCCTTATAATAGCTAAATCTTGGGAACAACCCAAATGTCCATCAGCTGATGAATAATAAAGAATTTTTTTTAAATATAGTGGAGTACTACTCTGCCATAAGGAAATAAGCTTAAGACATTTTTAGTTAAATAGACGTACCTTGAGCCCTTACTCTTAAGTGAAATCCATCAGATATTTACATTTAAATACTACATACTTTTTCTGGTGCAAGAAAAATAAAGGACCAATTTTCTAAAATAGACCACATACTGGTCCATAGGTCATGCTTAAGTATATGCAAGAAAACAGAAATTATCCCATGCACATTATCTGACCACAG
>NW_004524723.1:4583518-4585658 GCF_000260255.1 Octodon degus | reverse complement strand
AATAAAAAAAAAAGAAAAATAAAGGACCAAAATGTATAACTGGTATTGGGAAGAAATGTTCAAATAAGGAAAAAATTAAAAGAAAGCTTTTGTAAATAAACAAAGGAAGAAAGGCTGAAAGGCAGGGGAGGGGAATGGGAAAAAAAATCAATATACATCATATGTACAGGTACAAACTCCTTATAATGAAAATGATCATATATATTTATATCAATATTTTTAAAATTAAAAAGTTAGGATGGAGTAATTTAATCAAAAGTTTCTAAATTGGGGCCGGGGAGATGACTCAGTGGAAAAAGTGCTTCCCTGGCAAGCGCAAAGGCCTGAGTGCAATCCCCGGTTCTACAAAAAATAAAAAAATAAAATAAAAACACTTCCTTGTTTTAAAAAAAAAAGTTTCTAAATCTTTATATTAGGAGATATTCCAGCTAATGTTCACAAATAATTACAAAATATATTTCTAAAAGTAGGTCTTAAAAAATTGTCAGTAAAGGGATCAAGGATTTTTACCTTCATGTCTTTCAATTACTGATTTTTTTCACAATGTATATGATATTCCGTATTAGAAATAAAAATATTTTCACTAAAAAAATCTAATTTAATAGACACTATATTGTAAATTCTAGTGAAAATCAAAAGTGGTATAATTTCTACCAAAATAATATGCAACTATTTCAAAAATGGATGTACAATCATTTTAGCAAAAAAATTCATGATAAAAATCTAAACTGAAAATAAGTTTTAGAAGACTATTCAAGCACCCCTACTAATCAGGACTTTGATGGGAGGAAAATGAGATCGTGTGTATAAGACCCATATTGAGACCATATGTGTTTATCTAAGGGTAAACCAATCTATGTTCCTACATCTCTATTTCAACTTTGAAAATAAAGCAAATCAATTATTCACATCAATTACTACAATGTTCCTATACCCTACTGCCAAGTGGATGGGCTCATAGATTGCTCTGTTGACTCAGGAATGTAGCACCATCAAAACATTTTGTGGCAGACAATTCTAGTTGCTCACATACTGTGCAATCTCCCTCTCTTCTTCACTAAATGAATACTGATCTTTTTGGTGGATAGCAACATATCTTTCTAAAGTGCTAGCTTCCTTGGAACCTCTTGCAGATCAAGAAAGCCATCTGGTATAGTTCTAATCACTGAAATACTACACTGAGTTTCTAGAAAGCTTTGCTTGCACAACAATTTTCTGCTTGTAATGTGAACACAACATTACTAATATCGTGTAACTATGGAACCACAAACACAAAGACAAAAGTCACAAACTAAGGAAAGTAGACCAGGAAGACAGATTTCCTATTATCTAGGAAAATTAAATTCCAGACAGCCATTGTGCCCTGCACCTATAGTTCCAGCATTCTGGGAAGATGAGCCAAGGGAGAATGCAAATTCCTGTCCTGTCTGGGCAACTTGCAGATTTAGAGATCCTATCTCAAAATAAAAAATAACTTTACTTTTTTTTTTTTTTTTTTTTTTTAGTGCAGGGTCTCACTATGCAGCTTGGACTTGTAGTGATCCTCCTGATTTCTGCCTCCCTAATGCTGGGTTTACATGTACGTACCACCACGCCTGGAGTCTATAGCATATAAAAGGCTAGAGATGTACCTTACAAAGGCCCAGAGCTTAGTCCTCAGTACAAAAAAAATCCCTATTTGGTTAAAGCTACAGCAGTCAGAAATATGGCTTGTACCGTCAAATGTAACCTTTTTTTTTGGTACCAGGTATTGAACTCACAACCTCACACTTACTGGGAAGGCACTATGCCACTGAGCTCCTGAGCGCTCCTGAGTTGAGAAGATGAACCCAAAATCTGAACGGAATTTCAGTAGGCTTAAAAGGTCAAACAAACTATACCAGAGTACAGAATTCTTTAGCAAGAAAATATTTCAATTATTTGTTTCAATCATAAAACTAGCAGCATCATTAAGAAAGATGGTGAAAATTTGCTGTAATAATTTCTTCGGGTGAACAATTTTCTCAAACATCTATAAAATGAGGTCATACCTTTGAAAAAACATTAGTATTTTATGTTTAAGAAAAATTCTTGGGGCTGGAGAGATGGCTCAGTGGTCTAAAGCACCTACTTAGAACAAGCTTAGCAAAGCACAGGGACC
>NW_004524723.1:4581724-4583406 GCF_000260255.1 Octodon degus | reverse complement strand
TTAAAAAAAAATTTAAAAAAAAATTCTGGGCTGGGGATATAGCTCAGTGTCACAGTACCTGCCTGGCAAGAGTGAGGTGCTGAGTTTGATTCCTGATACAAATAAAACCAAACAAAACACAAAAACAAAAATTTAAAATGTTTGCTTCCTTTTGGAATTTTGACATGTGGTATTCATGAGCATCATTCAAAAACATCTTTCTGGAGCCAAGAATGCAGTAACTCAATTCCAGATCAAGATCTACCAGATATAAACCCAACATTTAGTAAGTATTTAGTATAAATACTTACTTTGCCCATTAATGAGTAATTTTCCTTTTAAAAGTATTAGAATTGTGATTGCCCCCTGTCCCCATGTAGTCTAAAGAAAACCTTTCTACCCATAAGCACTATATTATAATCATCTAAACAAATTAGCTAGTCTTAGGTGAAAATGTGATATGAAAGGAGATAAACTCCAGAGAACAGGGAAATATGTACTTTACTGGATTCTTCCCAATACCTTATTTACTGTGAAAAATCCTTTGCATTACTTAAGTCTGAAGAAATTAATCCTTTGCATTAATTAAGTCTGAAGAAATTAAATTGAATATGTGAATGAACATTAAGATTCCAGATGCCAGAAGTTTCCTCAAGTCCTTTCTGGTGAAAGACCTTTAGCAGCAGGTCCCTTCCAGGTGAAAATTTCGGAGTAAAAAGGCGGCACTCTCCTTCAACTGAGACATCATGAAGCTCCAAGCCCAGGTGCAATGAGTCACCAGCTGACTTGGCTCCTACTATGTATCCATGTATTCCTAAAGCTTCTGCCTAGATGCTAGAATTGAGGTAGCAGGTGGGATCTGTTGGCCCAGCAGTATTTTAGATTATGCAGAAATAAAGGGAGAAACAAAGTGGAACATACTGCTGCTCAAACTACAATGATACTAAAAGCTAAAATTTCCCGTTCATCAGGTTGGTGCTTCATCCATATTAGCCAATGTCCTTGCCACACTGTCCTCTGGGGTAGGTGTTAACTTTCTCACTATGCACATGGGAAGGGAAGTAACCCACACTTATAAATAACACAATGAGAAAATGCTAGGATCAGGATCAAACCCAGGCAGTATAGCTTCAGAGTCCATGCTCTTAATTACTGAGCTATTATTACTTTCAGCCTCAGAAAAGAAACAACCGGGCAAAATAGATCCATAATGGTGATAAAATACGCCTACAAAATGTTTGAAATTCTTCCCTTCCAGAGGTAGAGCAAATTCTCCTTCCTAGAAGCACTGTGTGTACTTAGCCCCCTGCCTCTAAAAAGGAAAAAGCAAAGTAAAAGTATGTGACTTTAGAGACTAGATCATAACAGGCATCATGGATTCCTCTTTCCCTCAACATGAGCCAGGCTGCTATGTCATCGAGGACATTCCAGCACCCTCATGGAGAGAGGCCCAATGACTGAGGAAGCAAGACTCTGCCAACAGCCACCTTCCAGTTCTAGCCCCAAAAGAGGAAGACTACAGCCCTCGGCCACATGTTGATATCAACTACTTAAAACACTGACCCAGCACTACCCAACTGTGGTAGTTGATACACTGTGTCAACTTGGCTAAACTGGCTTCAGGCAGGCAGGGCCCAACCATGGGTGCTATTGGGCTGGGTGTGCCTGGTTTTACACTAGGGCCATGGGCAGCCCCAGAGTGA
>NW_004524723.1:4532743-4579874 GCF_000260255.1 Octodon degus | reverse complement strand
TTTTAGTTTTATCTTCACTGATTTCCATGAGTTCTGCTTTAGATTTGCTCAATGCTTCTACTATTACATTGAAGTCTGTTGTTAGGCGGTTGAGCCTGTTGAATTTTATCATTATTTCCAAGGGTACCCAGTTTTCATCCAATTTGATCTGTTCCTTTAAAAATTTGTCCCGTGGCAAATTGAAGTCTCCAAAATAATACTCAATTTTTTTTTTTTTTTAACGAATAACCTTTATTTTTTTTTATTTATGTGTGTGTGTGTGTGTGTGTGTGGCCAGCTTAGCCCACCAGGGGGCGGGGCTGGCTGGCATGTGGTGCTGGGGGATTGAACCAAGGTCCCAGTGCTCTGCCAAGCTTGTTCTAAGTAGGTGCTTTAGACCACTGAGCCATCTCACCAGCCCCCAATAATACTCAATTTGATGACAGATTTTGGCCTCCAGTGCAGCCATTTTTTCATTATCACCATTTTCAGCCATTGTGGCTAATCTTCAGGGCCGTGGTCCCACACGCGCACCGCAGGCTCACCAGCAACCACGAGACCGCCCCACTCCTCAGCGCCGCCGGCCTCACGAATGCGTTCAAAGAAGATGGGCGCCCTCCCCATCGCTGAAATTACAGTTATGTGCCACCATGTCTGGTTTCAGGGCCAGCACAAGTGCCATGGCCAGCACAGCATGGGATCAAATGCGCTTGCCAGGTAGGTGATTAGACAACTGAACTATTTCCCTACCCCTTAATGTATGAATATAAAACTACTACTACAAAAAGAAAGATTACTACAGAACCTTTCAACAGAAGTACATTCCTAATATCAAATAACATTTAAGGAAGCTATTAATTATGTGATTAATGGTTTTATCTCATTCCCTAGAACCAATAACCATTCTGATCATGGCAGAAAAACACATCCCTATGTCCTTTCGTAAGCATAAAGAATTAAACTGATTTCTGAAATTCTACTTCTCACACTTTTCAGAAATCAAACAAGGGCTGATGATATACTTCAGTAATAAAGTACAAGCTCAGCATATACCAGGCTCTGGGAGGACATTAAAAAAAAAAAGTATGTAACGACTGAAAAATTATTTCTGCCTTCAACTGTCACACTCACTTCTTTTTCATCTCTTTTAAGTCAATAGGGAGCAATATATTCTACCTCCAAAAATCTTTATGAACAAGCTATTTGATTCCTGACAGTCTACTCAAGGTGCTAATCTGACATTATTTATAGACTCTTGATTCTTTTCTGAGCAGCTGTTGTTAATAGAACTTAGGAATTCAAAACACTTTATTCAACTTAGTTGCCTCCTGGAATTATTAGTCATGCTTCTCCATGCTACAATTGTGATAAAAGCTAAAGATGAACTGTCTCAAGAAGGCTGTGATGAAGAGCTGCTACCAAAACCATCAAGATTAACCTGACACTCCTTTAAAGCTTTCATTCCTGACCATTCAGGGCTTTCTGATCAGGCTTGAGGTTTTCTGGGGTGTTTCCTACCCCAAAGTTATAACTGTGGGTTTTGTTAACACACCAGAGCTCTCATCTGAGAACTCAAGTGTGCTCAGAAGACAAACACTGGTCTACCTCTTAGTGTAGAAGAGAAGGAAATTGTGAGCTGGTTTCTAGGGGTTTATTAATTTTATTTAATCTTCCAAAGAACCAGTTTTTGATTCATTAATTCTTTGTATTGCTTTCTTCGTCTCAATTGCATTAATTTCTGCTTTAGTGATCTGGTTTTTAACCTAGAAGCATCTGATACTTTGTATCCTCACCCAACCCAGGGTTTAGAAATAGTTTCCAGCTATTATATTAGAAGAGCAAGGGGCATGGTCAGACTGGTGCCTGAAAAGTGAGGAATGAGGGAAGCCTGAGATGAGGAAATGAAGTAGAGCAATTGAGAAGCAACTTGGAAAGAAGAGACAATAAGCAAAAATGAAGAAATGAAAAATATCAAGAGAATATACAAGAAAAGGTGATAGATTTTATAATAGTAGACATGAGAGCAAACTGGATTTTAAAGAGAGGATAAAAACAAAGAATGGCAGAAAAATAATGTTTTCCAAGGGAAGAGTCAGTGAGAGAAACAGATGGTGATAGCAGATAGTTCTTTGGGAACTAGGGAGAAGCTACTCGTGCCACCAACATCTAGAGAATAGGAGAGAGCAAATCTGGAGGCAACATGACAAGTGAGGTTCTAGACAATGCTGAGTATGGTGTCTGCAGAGTGACCAGCCAGAGATGTCTGTGTGGGCAGCTGGAAAGGAAACTCAGAAGGGAGTGGCCCAGAAGTGAGGATGTGGGAGCCGCTAAGAAGGAACAGTGTGGGCACACAGCCACACTGTACAGAAGAAAAAGGTTAAGAGCCAAAGCCCAAGAGCACCAACATTTGAGAGACACAGTGAGAATGTCAGGATGAGTACTGATGCCTGAGGCACAGGACAACAGCTGGGTGAGAGGCTGGAGGGGCCCTGGAAGATGAGGTGAGTCTGTTCACAGTAAGACAGCATAGTGACCTCCCTTCCATGTTCCCTTATCTCTCTGAATTGATCCGTTTGGCAAATGTTTGTCTCATTGTTCCTCTATGTCCTATGCCTGTTTCCTGGGCTCACAGCTGGCCTAAGTCTGAGAGTAGCATTCTCTATCTTAATGCAGTTTCTGCCTCTAGCACAAACTCAGTAGATGCTTGTAGGTTTTCTGGAGAGCCACTGGGGACTGCTCATTAGTAAATGCCTCAAAATGAGATTACCTCCGACCTACTTCTAGGAACTTACTCATAGGGATTACTCACAGTAATGTTAAGATAGGGCTACAGATACAATTATACATTTTAAAAGGACCTACAGGTGCTGAGAGTATAGCTCAGTGGTAGAATGGTTGCCTAGTATGCATGAGGCTCTGGGTTCAATTCCAGGCACTGCATTAAAACAAACACACACATCAAAAACTAAAATTACTTACAGTATGGAAAGCCCTGAATTTGATCCCCATGCACCAGAAACAAAACAAGGGCTGGGGAGATAGCTCAACAGAATAAGCACTGAGTTCAACTCCCGGTACCATGCAAAAACAAAACAAAACAAAAAACCAAAAACAAAGCTAGGTGATGTGGTAAATCCCTGTAATTCCAATTCTTTACACTGTTTCTCTTCAGAGTGTATAAATCTTTCGCCCTTTTACCAATTCTTTGGAGGCTGAGGGAGAATTGTGAGTTTAACACCAGCCTGTACTACATAGCGAGTTCAAGGCCAAACTGAACTACATAGTGAGACCTCATCTCAAAAATAAAGACCAAACCAAACCAAACCCCTACATATTTAACAAACAGAACACTGGCTTGAAAATCACAAGGCACCTATAACACTGAATATTGTAAATCTCAAAATCCGCACAGATCAACAATAAAGCTCTACAAAGCTCAGACCCTTAGCACAATTAAGGCAAAAACTATTACAAACTCAAATCATCTGTAAAAAGCAAATATACCCTAAATTCCAGTACTTCTATCTCCTAAGTTTCCATTGTGAACCTCTACGGAAAGAGAATTTGGGAAAATGGCATGGAAGAGAACAGCAAAGCAGAGGGCCTAGTCATTCCTGAAGATGGTGTCTACTCTGAGTACCCAAGTACTGGGAAACACTTTCCCAGTATTTTTGCACTCCTATCTGAAAAAGGCACTGCTGCCTGGAAAAATGGGTAAAGAGAGAAGAGATGGGGCCCTTTAGTGACTGGATGCTGAAGAGAAGCAGGGGAAATTGAGAATCTTGCAACAAAGGAGCTCAAACAATCAAGATTTCAACTCCTTCCCTACAGACTCCTCACACAAAGCCATCCACAGAAAAGACTACACTTTACTACATTTACAATTACACAAAACTATTATCAGAAAAAAAAACTATTATCAGAAAGAAACAGAAAAAGATCAAAACATTATAGCTAATAAAAAGGTTCTCAAAAAAAAAAAAAAACACAAAGAAAACTATACTCCATACTGTACTCACTTAAATAGGCATTTATTTTGAGTGCTGAGGACGAACCAGAACTCCTGAACTATGCCTTCAGCCTTTCAAAAAAAAAAATTTAAGACCAAGTCTCAACTGCGCAGGCTGGACTCACATGAATCTCTTGCCTCAGTCTAGCAGAGCACTGGGGGTACATGTATTTACCACTGTGCCCAGGTTAAAATACTTTTAATTCAAGTTTGAAAACTGAGAACAGAAATGGGCAAAGAGCACACAGAAATGAAGTAAAAACTGATTGAACTTGGTAAACAAATGTACAAAATTATATGTGGAACAAACTCAATTTTAAGGTGCTTAAAGGAGAACAGATATGAACAAACACTGAAAAGTGGAAGCAAAACAATCAAGGGGGGGTGAGATAGCACAGCAGTCTAAAGCGCCTGTGTAGGCAAGCTTAGGCAGGCACAGGGGACCGTGGTTTGATCCCCAGCACCACACCCTGTGCCAGCACCACCCTCAGAGTGGGCTGAGCTGGTCAAAAACAAAACAAAACAAAACAAAACCAACAACCAAGGGAATGAAATGGGACCAAAAGAGAAGTAAAAGGGATCAGAGAGAAAGTCGGATGAGCTGATATACATATATTGAGAGTTTCTGAAAAAAGAAACTGGAATACTGAAACAAAAGTAAAATTTGAAACTGTAATCCAACAACTTTCCAGAAAAAGAAAACCCAAATCTACCTATTGGAAGGGTTTACTGAGTAGCTGGAAAACTGTCCTGTAACAGTCAACTCTGAGGCATACCCTAGTAGAGGTACTCCTTGGGAAGTCTCACACCAACCTAATTATCTCTTCTTTTTTCAGATACTAGGTCTTTTTACCATACAGAAGCAATTTTAAGAAGCATTTTCAAGAAATGTGAGAGAAGAATAAATGAACTCAGGATTTTGAGTCTAGCAAATCAGTCCTTTAAATATGAAAGCTACAAAAAATCTTAGGAATGAACTCAGAGAATCCCATGCTACCAACCCTTTTGGGGAATGTTTTGGGAGCGAGAATCTGCTACGGGCCTTCAGCACCCTGCAGTCCTAGTAGGATGCACCAATAGCAATGAGTTGACTGCTCCTCTCAGGGAGATTCCTAGAACTGTATCTTCAAGAAACATCCTCAAAAGACCAGGAAACACCTCCTAAATAAAGTGCTTCCTCTAAATAGCAATACAATAGATCCGCCGAGTTCTGCACCCTCTCTTGTAACAAACCACTGTATGCATAGACATTCATAGAAACCCACTTACATCATCCTCATAGGCTGTAGGAGACAAGAAGAACGAATACAAATGAACAAGGAGCTGTGTCTGCTGCCTTTGTCATGAGTAATAGAGTCTGGCCTCTGACTCAAGAGTCTTGTGTCTTCTGCCACCATCCTTAAAAGAGTAACCAACTAACTAACTAGCTTCTAAGTAAGATACAATCGCTTAACTCGTCACAGAGCTAACACTATTATAGCGTAGGCTTCATCCAACTGAAAGTTGATGGAGAATTTCAGCAAAAAGACTGACAACGCACAAATGTAGTGCTGATTTTTACTAAGTGTGGACTCAAGGCTAGAAGATTGGCACTGGCCAAAAGAATACATAAGTGTTTCTCTATGTTCTGAAAAGAAGAAATAATGCAAGTAAAAAATGGGAAAAGGAAAATAAAGTATAATAAGCTCACTACTGTATACATAACAGGAGTCAGAAGACAGCTTTAAAAATTGCTAAGGTACACAATAAAAGGTTTAATAAAAAAAGAACACTAGGGGCTGGTGAGATGGCTCAGTGGTCTAAAGCACCTACTTAGAACAAGCTTAGCAAAGCACAGTTCAATCCCCCAGCACCACATGCCAGCCAGCCCCCTGGTGGGCTGAGCTGGCCACACACACACACACACACACACACACACAAAAGAACACTAAAGTTATTTAAAAACATGTAAGTACAATGGTAACCTCTAGGAAAACCAAATTAAACACTTTGTAACTACCTATAGTAATAAATAAGAAAATACATTAAGTAGATAAATATAGCAAATATAACATATGTAGAAATTATAGCAATGTGGCAATGCAAGACTAAATATGTCTGTCCTATCAATAACTATGAGTGGACTTAACTCACTTTTTAGGACAAATTTTCAAAATGGATCACAAAACAGGTCCCACTTCTATGCTAATACAAAAGTGGATTAAAGGGGACACAAATAATACAATACACAAATTTATATCAGGCAAACAGAGGCAAAACAAAGCCTGGACTATGGTCTCAATTACAGACGAAGTAGAATTCAAGACAAAAAAAGCATTAAACCTAACAAGAAAACATCGTTTTAAAGCCAGAAGGAACACTTTACAATGAAATTAAGAGTTACAAATATCTGTGCTCCAAACCAATGTAGCAACAACTTGTTAAAGCAGATGTGATACAATGCTAAGATAATTAAAAATCCACTAAGAATTGGCAATCTTTACCATTACTGCTGTCAGTGTTACCCAAGTCCAGTGGACCAAAATAAAGATACAGAAAATCTTTATTTAAAAGAATATATTAAATTTTATATCTTGATAAAAATGAAGTAGGAAATATACATTCCTTCAAAACTGGTCAGGGAACTGAGCAAATAAGTTTATCTTATTAAAGAGCATAACGGGAGTTGTAGCTAATGCAGGAAGACGAAGAAAAGGCACGGCACACATACTACACAGGAAGAAAGCTGTCTTTATTCAAAGACAACATCATTTTTAATATATAAAATCCCCAGGAACACAAACACAATAACAACACCCAAGAAAAATACTTGGGTATAACTCTATAGGTAGAGGATTTGTATGTGGAAAATTATAAAACAATGAAAGCAATCAAAGAAGGCCTAGGTCAGAGGAGAGAAGGATCAAGTTTAAGGCCAACATGGGCAACTTAGTGAGCCCCTATCCCCGTTTAAAAAAGCAAGAAGGGTCAGGAAAGTAGCTCAGAACTCCTTGGGTTCAATCCCTCAATTCTCAGTATAGGGAAAAAACAAAAAAACAAAAACCAAAAAAACAGAGATATTACATGTCTGTGGATTGAAAGACTAAACATCAGTAAGGTATCATCTTTCCCATATGATCTACAGATTCCACAATTTGAACCAAAATCCCAGGAAACTATTTCATAGAAATTTTTAAGTTTATGTGGAAAGACAAAGGATCTACACAAAAATGAACCACAGAACTCACAGACCTATCTGTAAAGTACAAAATACAGGAAAAGAGCCAGCCAGGTAGCTCAGCAGATTAAAGTACCTGCTATGGCAGAGCCCAGCGGCCTGGCTTCAATTCCTGGTGTGCCATGCTGTCCCTGCCTCTGGAGCCCACTAAGATGGTGAATGAGACAGTGTGGTGGTGTGTGCCTGTAATCACAGTGCTTGGGAGGCTGAAAACAGAATAATCACTATGAGTCTGATCTACGTAGTAAGACCCTGTAGACCCTGTCTTAAATTAATTAAAAAAAGAAAGAAAGAAAGAAAGAAAGAAAGAAAGAAAGAAAGAAAGAAAGAAAGAAGAAAAAAAATACAGGAAAAAAAAACTTATGTAACCTTGGGTTTGGGGAGGGGGCAGGTTGTTTATTTGTTTTGCTGAACCAGGGGTTGAACTCAGGCCCTTGAGCTTGCAAGCGCTTATTCTAATGAGCCAAGGGCAGCCTGGAAGACTTACACTGGCCCCAGGTTTCAGCACACACTTGGCTACAGCTGATTTGACAGTCCAGAAATAAATCTATAATCAACTGCCTTTGACAAATTCAACAGGGACAGGACGGTCTTTTCAACAAATGGTGCTGGGACAAATGGATGTCTATATGAAAAGAAATGAACCTAGAAACAGAGCTGCTCACAAAAATGAACTCAAAATGCATCATAGAATCACAAAACAGGAAAAAAATAATCCATGTAACCTTGTATCTAGAAATGAGTTTTTTGATACAATCCCAAATTCATGATCCATGAAAGAAAAAAAATGGTTATGTTGTAGACTTTATTAAAATTAAAACCAGGTGTTTTGTGAAAGACACTATTAAGAGACTAGAAAAACAAGCCAGAGATTGGTAGAAAATATTTGCTAAACATGTATCTGATAAAAGATTTGAATGCAAAATACAGAAAAATTCTTAAATCTCAATAAAAAAACAAAATCTGAAAAGCTCATGCCTGTAGTTCTTGCACTCAGGAGGCTGAAGCAGGAAATGTGCTTAAGCCTGACAGTCTGGAGCTAGCCAGGACAACACTGCTTGTGTCTGTCTTTCTCTGTCTCTCTTTCAAAACAGACAAATGAGCTGAAGAGACACATTATCAAAACAGATACATAGATGGCAGATAAGCATATGAAATGATATGTCATAGTATTTGTCATGATAGAAATGAAAACTAAAACCTATCAATTGCTGTATTTATTAATAAGTTATTTAACCATTCAACTCCTACTGCAGAATCACAAATCAGATTTTTCACTAAAAATGACTCATTTGCACTTCAGAATAAAACAGGATTTAGTTATCTTGGTCACTGGATGGTGTTTCTAATTTCCTTGGATTAATCTGGCTTTTGAAGCTAAGAATGTAAGTGGAAGACTTATCAACTTCATACTACCACAAACCATCTCAGCAGAGGACTAATGAAATACAACATATTTTCTCATAAAGCTACTTAAGCTCATTTTTAATTTTAAATATACTTTTACAACTAAGAAATATTTATAAAATAATCTTCAGGGCAATAAAAGAACATTTCAGATTTTCATTACCTTAAATTATAATGATCAAGTAAAGAGTATAGAAAAAACATGTTTTTCTCTTCTCTTAACTTCTCAGTTTCAGCTACTGATTCACTGCTATCTAGTCTCACAGAAGGCCTCCAGAAAGTCCTGTAACTTGAAGAAGTCTTTTTACTAAGACAAGGGTGCCATCTAGTGAAAGACAATGTTAAATATATATTACAGAAAGTTGTATTTCTCCTTTATCAATTCTGCTTTGTGACAAGGCTTTCAGTACGTATCAAGCAATTCTCATAAACATGCAGCACACATTCCTTTTTCAAGGAACTACAGAGCATCTGGCTCTAAGGAATGTTGGAGATAATCAAGCATCTAATACAACAGATGTGTAAACTATGTCCAGCAGGAGACCTGTCACACAACTAAAAATGTTTCTAGTAGAGCTTGCCTGAGCTTGGTTTTTCATGGATAGGAAAGTGGGCTAATATTTTCTTATAGATAGGGTATTTTAAGTATCTTAAAAACAGGTTTCCAATGAACCAAACCCTGGATATTCCTGCAAGGGCAGCAGGAGGGACAATTCCCTGGTTCTCTTCATGGCTATCCCTTCTGACAGCAACTGGCACAGACATTCTATGGAAATATGTTTTACCCAGTACTTGAGTACCACTCATTGAGTGCTTGGTAGGAGCCAGGCAACAACTGTGAGGTCTGGAGAAGCCTCTACCCTCCCTGTGTATGTACTCTGGCATCCTACTAAGCATAATTTACTTCTCTCTTCCTTCCCGTCATCTCAGGACATTCACACAGAGCTGGAACAACTAATGGAGCTGGATGTTCCTGGCAAACAAAACTGTACATACAAAATGATAGAGGTGTGAAGAAGCAGTTTATTCAGAGAACAAGGGCTGAAGCCTTGTGAATCAGGAGCATAAGATGCAGGTGCCAGTATCATCTTTCTTTTTCTCCTTGTTTGGGAGGAGAAAGAGAAAAAGAAATCTGATCAGGAAGCAACAGAATAAAAGACAGCCTAGGCAAGAGAGCAAGTCAGGCTGGTCAGAAGAATTTAACTGGTTTGAGAAAGGTCAAGGTTCGAATATGGTCAGTATGGTCTTGATACAGACCTTTTGGGTTAGGATGCTGGAAAACTACTGTACTTGAATAAAGAGCAAAGACAGAACTGAAAAGGAGAAGGCTGGCTTTGGCAACCTCCCACCCAGTTTTACAAATCAAAAGAACTTTCAGTTATGCAACTGACAGTGTAAGTTCCAACATGAAGGTTTGCCAAATGCTTGACGTCACATCTTCAAGAGTATCTCCATCTCCAGGCCCTCTACCTGTAACTTCCGCCCTAACAAAAGGGGGGGACCACACTGACTAGAGTTAGCTGCAAACCACTCCCACACTCCACTCACTTCCTCTGCAGTCTCATCTTGAACACAACACAGAAAAATGAGAATACTGCTTTCAACACAAAATATTCATGTGAATAAGGAAACCATACCTCTTCTTTGCAGTCATATGATATACTTATGTCCCAAGGTGAGTGCTGGTTGATTTTGTTGTTGTTTTTGAAGGAGCATAAAAAGATTGTTGAGAAAAAGATGTACTCCTCAGAAGGAAATGTAGGCTCTCAAGAGAGGTGGCTGTTTTTGCTGGTTTTTTAAAAAAATTCTCGCCTCTGAAAGGAAAAATACTGAGAAAAGAGTGCACTACAACTTTTAGGTTAAGGACTGTGACCATCGCACTTGAGAAATCCTATCCCTTCATTAGCAATGGAAGTCAAACTGCAAAAGCCACAAGGTGGGACACATTTGCAGGACAGAAAGTGACTTCTCACAGAGATCAGTGTCTCATCTAGGGTGTTAGGTTTTTGTTTCTAGAGGCCATTTTTGCTAAACTGCACTGTCAAAACCATGAACAAGGTGCAACTCTAACCTGTACTAAGAATAAATGGTTGGGGCCTGGGAGATGGCTCAGTAGAGTAAGCGCTGGCCTGGCAAGCACAAGGGCCTGAGTTCAATCCCTGGTTTTGGAAAAAAAAAAAAAAAAAGATAAATGGTTCTCAAGGGCTTACCAATAAAACATTTATAATTTAAGAAAAGCAAGACTATGAAATAGTTATATTTATATAAGTCTAGATTTATGTTTACATAAATACTGAACATTAAAGACAAAAAAACTTATAGTATTCAATGACATATTGTTTTAGTTAATGAAAACATTTATTGTCTTACTGGGTAGATTTCACTATGGCTATTTCAGACACTGTGCTAAGTGCTTTCTGTGTACTATAATCCTATGAGGTAGGTGTCATTATCCTCTTTCCACTGAAAAAGAAAAAGGAGGTGCAAAGTGGTTAGCTCATAGATCGGACCTGTGGTGATCCACCTGTTTACAGTCTCCCAAGAACTGGGATTACAGGCATGAGCCACCATGCCCAGTCTCAATTGTCTCTCAGAGCGCCCCTGGGGCGGGGCTGGCATAGCAGGCCTGGGGACCTAATCCCCGGCCCCTGCTTGCAGGCGCATTAATCCGTTGTATCATTAATTCTTATAAGGAACTAAGATCATTTCCGGGGCCGGCCAAATAGCTCAGTGGATTAAAGCACCTGCAAGCTGGCGCAGGGGCCAGGGGTTCAATCCCCAGGCCTGCCATGCTGGCCCTGTCCCCAGGGCATGCTGAGATGGCAATTGAGACTGGGCGTGGTAGCACCCCCCTGTAATCCCAGCTCTTGGGAGGCTGTAACAGGCAGATCACTATGAGTCTGATCTAGTATTGAGACCCAACACCCTGTAGACCCTTCCCTAAAAATTAAAAAAAAAAGATAAAATCATTTCTGAAACAGGTTTTCGAAATGCACCAGAATCTGGCGAGTTCAAGATCAAATGTTCACTGAGCTCCCACTAGATGTATGGAGTGTTATGCACTGGGACACAGGGATCATTAACAAATAGTTCTTGTTTCCAAAATATTCCACAGTATTAGAAGCAACACAAGTACAGTGACATAGCATACATAATACAAGGTGGAGAGTATAACAAGAGATCAGTGCCAGGGCTGAGTCAGGTGATGAACAATGAGCAGTACCGCATCTAGCCAGCAGGTGGTAGGAAGTTCACAGCAGAACAGTAGAGTGGGCCAGCTGGCCTAGCACTCCGCTCTTTCCAGGCAGAGACCAAAACCAAGGCACAGATGTAGAGAACAGAAACAATGCAGCTGCAGGCACCTGGCCAGTTCACCAGTCAAGGCTGCTGCTGCATGGCATGGGAAGCAGAGAAGTGGAGCAGGTAAGGGTGGAGAAGCGTTCAGGGTACAGGTCAGGAAGAAAAAAAATTTTTTTTTTTTGTACTGGAGATCAAACTTGGGACCTTGCGCTTACAAGGCAGGCACTTATGCTGCTGAGCTATCTCCCCGGCCCTACGGAAGAAATTTAAATCAGTGAAAAGTTTTACACAGGCAAGTGACATGTTTACATCTGTTCAAAGAGCCCCGAGGGACAGTGTAAAGCAAAGATTTAGAGCCTTAGCTCTAGGCTTACGGGGTATGTGAACTTTGATAAGATATAAAATATGAATTTCAACTGATTAAAATATAAATTTATGGTATATAACATGTTTTAAGATACATATACACTATAGAAATGCTAAATCAAGTTTATAAATATACATGCCCTCATGTACTTTCTTGTGGTGAAAACAAATATATACCCTTCTGAACTTCAGGCTTGTAACTGTTAAATAGGAAGTAAATGAGATAATGAATGTAAAGCACTGGAACACAGAAAATAATAAATGGCCCCTTTCACTATAATGAGGTTCTGGGAGACGTAAATGGGTACCTAGATTGGACATACTGAGGTCTTGAACAGACATGGAAAACCAAGTCAATCTGAGAAATATTTAAGGAATATGACTGACAAAACCCAATGACCGCCTGGCAACAGGTATGTGTTGAGGGAGAAGAAGCCCATGCAGAGGATCCAGGTCCAGGATGGGTCTAGGATGACAAAGAGAATTCAGGAGGCACAGCAAGTTGGGGAGTCTTGAGCATGCTGAGGGGTCTGGGTGCACGCAGAAGTGAATATCCATGAGGTTAATGGATAAATTTGGAGTTGGGTGTGGGTGCAGCTGCCATTTGGGGAAGAGGGTGGCATGAGTATCTCACACCACAGAAGGAGAGAGATTTCCATGAGCAGGTTTTCAGGCAGAAGAGCATAAGCCCCAAGAGAACACTGGGAACACACGCAATTGAGACAGGGAAAGAAAGACACCCAAGGAGAAAGGAAAGAACCACAGAGGATAAGAAAAACCAGCAGGGCTGTGCAGTGGAAGTGAAAGGAGCAGAACCTCAAGGAAGCAGTCCTCAGTGGAGCCCAAAAGCTCAACATGTTCCAAGTATGTCCACAGGAATTAGTAGACATTGCCACTCATTTTAGATCAGAGTATAAGTTTTAGAGGACAATGGGAACAAATGGCCAATAGTGGGTTCAGATCTAAGTGGCAGTGAGGAGAAGAGCTTAGCACACATCTGATAAAAAGGGTAGAAAGGAATTAGCAGGAGGTGGATGTAGGGTCAAGGGTTAGGTTAACCACTGTTTCTAAAATGAAATCCTCTGAGTGTTCTGTGAACTGAGAAGGAAAAGATAGAAAGATGGCAAAAGGCAATGGTGCAGGAGAGGCTCCCTTACAAAACAAGTCCTCGAAGGCTGGGGAGATAGCTCAGAGGCTTAAGTGCCTGCATGGCAAGCGCAACATTCTGAGTTCGATCCCTGGTCCTAAGAAACTACCTACCTAACAAAACAACTAAATGACTAACCAAATAAATAAATAAAATATCACGAATCAGAACAAGTCCTCAAGTAAAGAAGCAGGCAGCTGTCAGCTACTACAGAAGGGCCTGACTAAGCACAGATGAGCCAAACAGATTTTGTCTCCCTCGAGCCTTCAGTCTGGGTGGACAAGGGGAGGGAGCCTCTCTGTCCATGAATCTGCCAGAGAGTGTGCAACATGCACTGGCATCAGTCCTCACCCTTGGGTGCATCAGGATGGAGGAGCCAGAGGGTGCCTGCTTGACACAGGCTTCCTGAACTAAGACTGGCTGTCACCTCTGTGTTTGCTGTCCATCACTGCAGCCACACCAGGCCTGCCTGCCAGGAATTCAGTATTTTTAGTGTGAATGAAAAAATATACTTACAAGGAACTTTATTTCCAGAAATTTTATACAGCTATAAGAGTACACTTTAAGACAAAACAATTTTAGGTATAAAACATAATTAAATGTTAATTTAAAAAACAGCACACATGCTCAGTGTTCATGGTCATAATGTTTGTTCTCCATCCCCTAATTTAGTATGTTGAGACCTAATCCCCTAGTAGTACAGAGTCCACCAACAAAATGTATTCACACTTCAGTAAAAGAAAAATAGTATGATTTTTTTCAACAGATGGTGTTATTCTTGTACGGGGGGCCCTACTGGATGTCATGTGTCACAGAAAGCCCACTGCACTGCCAGCCTTTAAAAAAGAAACTGAAAATGCATGTGCAACAATCTCAGTGACCAAGGTTACTCCAAGTGGCAGTTCACCATACTAATCTCATGGTGTCTCAATAAATTTAGTATTAAGATATTTATACAAGTTTTCTTTTCCTAAAGTGTGTATATATCTCTTGTACTCTGTATTAAGTGGTGGCACTGTTAGGGGTGATCAAATCATGGAGAACCAATGAACATGATTAGTGTTCTTATGTGAGTCCTGAGGATGTTTATTTGTCCCTTCCACCATGTGAGGACACAGGAAGAAGGCATCATACACAAGGAACAGGCCCTCATCAAACAACAATTCCTCCAGCACATTAATCTTAGAGCATCCCCAACCACCAAAACTGTAAGAAACAGATGATGATCACAAGCCATTCAGCTTATGGAAGGATGCGCCTCAAGTCACGGTGAGGTTGACCATATTGTAAGTTGAAGATGTACTTTATACACCTAACCTATTGGCCATCACAGGTTGGCAGCACAGTGCACCACAGCAGACTGGTTCTTTCCCCTGGTGATCACGAGGCTGACTGGGAACTACAATTTGCTCCTGTGGCTCAGCAAGGCTAGAGTATCATACCATGTATCTCTAGTCCAGGAAAGATCAAAATTCAAAACCTGAAGTACAGTGTTTACCAAGTACATGTCAATTTTGCACTATCATAAAGCTGAAGTATTGTAAGTCAAATCATCCTAAGCAGGGAACTATCTGTAGTTTGCTACAGTAGACCACAATAATTACAAATAGGCAGCCAAAGGTTAAGAGAGGGGAAGAGATGAGGTATGGGGTTCGATAAGTGGAGAAGGCCAAGTGGGCCCAGAACTCTCTTGGGCCAAAGTATTTCTCCCAACCTGTAAGCATACACTGACAATTTTAACCACTTAAGAAGCAATAAAATTTTTCACTTCAAAGTTGCAGATAAAACACTAAAAATGAAATGTATATAGAGATTATATATAAGCTAAACTCATTTTTTTTTCTTTTTTTGGTTTCAATTGTTATAAAATGAGCCAGGTGGGCTCTGGAATTTGACAAGGCTGCAAGAGGTACAACACCCACTAGCTATGTAACCTGGACCAGTACACTTAACCTCTGAGAAAGCAGATCACATGACAGATGAGCCCCAACTCCTTTCAAATCTATCCTGCAGAAGTTCTAAATGCAGAAGTTCTTAGCTTTCTGGGGATTACAAATTCCTCTGAGTCTAATGAAAGCTATAAATTCTCCCTCCTGCTTCCTCAAAGTAAACACAGACACACAAAATCCTGCATCTCATTTGAGGGAGTCCCTGACGTCCACCCTCAGGCCCTAGACAAGAGGTGGGAAACACTAAAGTGCAAATCTTTATAATGAGGACAATTTGTCTTCCTTAGCAATGGGACCACATAAAAGTGACCTCTGCCAGACACAGTTGATAGACCATGGTGTCTCACCTATGTGTCCTTCTCAATTACAAGCCTCCTTATCTCTGAATTCCTTATCACCAAGCCCAGCTGCCTGAACACTGTTAAGTGCTTATTTTAGTTGTGCATTAAACTGATAAGGACCATAAAGGTTTGCGTTTGTAATTTTCAGGTTTTTAGACTTCAGTGCTTCTGAATAAGTACAGTTTTAAATCTTCCTTTTGACAACAAACCTGGATCACATGCCAAAGATGATGGGTTTGCATTGCAGGGGTCTATCAGCTCCAAAATATTCTTTCTTTTTGTGTAATGGGAATTTGAACCCAGAGCCCCATACACAGTAGACAAGTACTCCCACTGAGCTACAACCTCAGGCCTTTTTAATTTTGAGACAGGATCTTATTAAATTGCCCAGAATGGCCGGGAACTTACAATTCTCCTACCTCAACATCCTGAATAGCTGGAATTACAGGCATGTACCATCATGCCTGGGGGCAGAACTAAATTTTATTTCATTAGAGGGGTAGAAGCTATGCCTCATTTCCAGGACAAAACATGATGACTGTTGCCAAGCAACAAAAGAAAAACACATTGCATCTGCTTTAGCAGAAATTCCTTGTATTTGTGTTAGGAACCCTTTACACTCTCACATACATATAACATTCATTCAGGAAGCAATGTACACAGTATGTTCACTTTAAGGATAAAAATATTCTATTTAAGTTGATCAGAGAGGGCTTTCCAACAAAGCCCAGCACCATAGACCAACCCACACTTTTATCAATGTTTCCTATTACCCTTGCACAGAGGTGAGATGCCTCTTTGCAAGTGACAAAAAAAGGAACTGTAACACATTGTTCAGTGACAACATCTTAATAGCACCTATAATTTAGGAAAGCAAAAGCTATTTCAACTTGGGCAATTTTATACATATGATGAAATGGTTTAACTTTTCAGTATTTTGATATTCAATAAGAACCACACTTTTGGGGCCAGGGAGATGGCTCAGTAGAATAAGTACTTCCGTGGCAAGCACAAAGCACAAGGGCCTGAGTTCAATCCCCGGTTCTGCCAAAAAAAAAAAAAAAAAAAAAAAGAACCACACTTTCACTTTCATGTATGATTTTAAAAAACAGACAATCCATTTACAGAGTTGGGGAAAATTTCATACTTACCAATAGCACAATGTAAAACCTATGAGAGAAAAAAGGAGGGGAACAATTAATTAAGATCAATGGCATTATAGTATCATACACGTAAATTACTATTTCAGTAAGAACAGAGCAGTGGCTACTGACACTAATGCATTTCAACAACAAATACTCCATACTTAAACTTAGCAAAAATAAAAAATAAACTTGGCTTTGGGCTACTTAACAAAATATGAGCTCACGCTTGGGTTTTTTGGTGCATCTTTGAGAGACATCTTAAGGAAGATGTCATCTTTGCTTAGTTATTCGTCAGGTGTCAAAGAGCTCTTTTATAACACACAAACTCATAAGAGCAATAAGCACAGAATATCTCCTATATCCTCTGCTCTGTAGAACAAGTCAGACTAGGGAACAGAAAGTCAGAAGGGTGGTTGTTGTTCCTCCCCTCTGGCAGGCCCTTCACTGTAGACACTGATTCTACAAGACTTCATCCTCTGGCCCTGTTTTGCATTGCACATGAACTCATGTACTGGCACTTCCTGGTCTCACTCCAAACCCTACATCTCCAGGGCTGCCATAGACATATCGACTTAGTGCACCAGCAGCAGTATGAATACAGCCGGTCTTGAAAGCAGTCCTTCTTTTTCACCTGCTCTGCTTAGTAATCATCCACTCCTATTTTGCTGGGTTCAACTTCTCACCCCCAAGTCCAACTGATTTTCAAGTCCTGCTGATACTTCTACCCACCTTACTTCTCTTTTGCATTACTGATGAGTATTGAGTCCTTCACACAGAGCTACATCCCCAAGACATTTATGTTTGTCTTTGAAAAAAGATCTCATTAAGCCTTATTAGGCCAGGCTCAAATCTGCAATCCTTCTGCTTCAGCCTCACAGAGTACTGGGATTACAAGCATGTGCCACAACACCTGGCAAGTCTTCTTCATTTTTATATCCAGTAGCTTGCTCAGTGATTTTATTTTTAAAACAATTTATTTATCATAAGTTGATATTTACATTTGGCTACATCATGTCTATACTTTTAAACATTCACATACTGAAATATGTATTTTACCACCATCGCCACTCTATCTCAGTGGTCATGCAACTAGCCAGGTTAGTTCTAAGTCCCTTTCAAACTCATCCTTTATACAGTAATGCTTTAGCCCTGGTGATAGAACAGAAAAACAAAATAATCTGCAGCCATCTACAAGAGTGATATGATGATCAAAGCTATTCTAGATAGTAAGACTGTGGCTAGGGAGATGGCCCAGTAGAATAAGCGCTTGCCTGGCAAGCACAAGGGCCTGAGTTCAATCCCTGGTTCTGACAAAATAAATAAATAAATATAGATGGTAAGACCTAATGCTTATTGTAATCTTTTATAGAATTTTTCAAAACTTCTCTAGCAGTCATTGTACTGTTTGATCCTAATAATAGCCCTGGTACATAGGCAGGACAGATATTGTATCTCGACTTATCCATGCACAATCTAAGGCTCTAGAAGAAGCTGCATAATGTGTCCAAGGTAGAAAATGTTGGCTAGGATCAAGAACCTGGCTTTTACTTCTACTCTACTGCTTTTTTCTTTTCTATATTACTTCTGACCAGACTCCACACTCAAAAACTATTATTTCACAAAACTTGCTATTTGTCAGGGAAGAGGGGAGACAATCTGGATTTAAATAGTTATCTGCACAAATTTACTGAGAAGAGAATAAAGAACTACCATGCTACAAACTTTTCCAAAAAGACAACACTGCTAAAGAACCTCGTGTGTGAACACTGTGATCTGAACCTCTTGCTGCAAAGTTGAGGAAAACTAAATGATATACCTATATTCAAATGAGGAATGAAAGAGATGAAAAAGAAAAAAGAAAACAAAACACCCTTTGAGATTAGATAGGCAGTACCTATTTTCTACTCATGCAAATAGCAAGACACCCAAGCTGCTGACTGGTGATGGGGCACTACAGGAAAGAGTGACAGTAGTTCAGGGTTATTGTGTGTATTTTAGTGATAGAACAGAAGGTCTAATACACCAAGCCTTCCTTTCTTAATCATACACATATTTTAAAATGCCTTCTATACCACCCTAAAAGGAAACTCAGATGATATGACCTAGCTACACAAATTTTTTAAATGTTTTGATATATAAGACATAAAAATAATTTGCTTTTAAAAATATGTATTTAAAAAAATAAATAAAAATATGTATTTTGGGGCCAGGGAGATGGCTCAGTAGAAGAAGCACTTCCCTGGCAAGTGCAAGGGCCTGAGTTCAATCTCCAGTTCCACAAAAATACAAAACAAAAAACAAAACAAAAACAAAAAGCAAACAAACAAACAAACCAAACCAAAAAAAAAAAAATATATATATATATATATAATTTCAATGTGCAAATGTATGGAGACATAAAAACCCAAGATGTACATATCAATTTATGATAAATAAACCAAAATTTAAACATAACTAAAAAAAAAAAGAAAAATAGCCTTTTTATTGGTATCAGGGATTGAACTCAGGACCTTGTACTTACCAGGCAGGTACTTATGCTACTGAGCTATCTCCCCAGCTAAAAATAAAATTATTGAGCCAAGTATGGTGGCACATGTCTATAATCACAAGTTTAAGCCTAGTCTGGGTAACTTAATAGACACAGTCTCCAAATAAAAAATAAAGGGCTGGGGATGTAGCTCAGCATGCAAGTCCTGTGTTTAAGATCTAATACTGCAAAGGAAAAAAAAAGAGCCCCTCTTAATAAGTACTAGAGAATAAAACAGCAGAGGGGTGGACTAACACTGTAATAAAACACAGTGGTAAGGTAAGTAATAATAGAAATGTGACAAAGCAGAAAAACTAAAGATAGTTCACAGAAAACCTACTGTTCTGTTCTTCAAATGCTGCAGATAGATAGGCAACTCATTTCTAAAAAACATCTCAGAGATTTTATTCTTTAAACAGTGTAAGGATAAACAGACGGTGATTTAGAAAAGAAAAACAGTAATGCAAGGGGTCATAAAGTAGTTAGGTATTAAACTGGGGATACTTTTAGGATAAAATGAAAAACTACAGCTATCTCAAAATAAAATTTTTATTTCATAACCAAGATTTCTTGTTCAAACAGAGACAATAATGAAAATTATCACTGGAGTAGTCTGCATTAAAATTTCCAAAGAAATTTCATTCTTCCAAGTGTCTCTACTATTTAATGAAGTCTGACCAGGAATCTCAAATCTATCACGTATCTTCAATCAGTCTCATTTATTCTGCAGTAATAACACATATTAAAGTCCTTTTCAACTAAATGTGCAAGGGGTAATCCTTTAATACTTTCAGAACAGAATGCACTGAACGAATAAATTATTTTGAGAAAATGTCTTTATTTCACTTAAGCTTCCCTGTATTATCAGTAGTAGGCAGAATTCTAAAGATGATTTCCCCAAGATCCCTGTTCTGGCTCTTCAACCAAAAAATGATCTAGATACTGTAGAGCAGGTATTTCATAAATTTATTTCATAAATGTAATCTCAACCAATTTTGAGGTACAGAGATTATGTAGGTATACCTGATCCAAACAAGAAAGCACTTTAAATGCTGAATTTTCTCTGGCAAGTGGCAGAAGAGGAGGTAAGAGATATTCAAAGCATAAGAAGCATTCAATACGCAATTTCTGTGCAAAGGATGGATGAGGGGTCATGTACAAAGAACAGACAGCAGCCCATGTGAACCTGTAAAGGACCTCTAGCCAACAGTTGGCAAGTAAATACAGAGATCAGGTCATCAACTACAAGGAAATGGATTCTGCCAATAATCCAATAGTCTGCAAGCAGATTATTTCCTTGAGGTATCCCTACAAACCAGCTGACCTGGCTGAGATGCTTACATTACTCTTGTGAGATCCTAAACAGAACCCATCAAATCCCTGCTTCTGACTTATAGAAATGCAAGCAAATAGATGAGTGCTATTTCAAGCACCTAAGTGTGTGCTATTTTATTGTGCAGCAGCAAGAACAACAAAACGCTGAACAGAGGCTGGCCAGATAACTCAATGGACTAAAGGGCCTGCTTAGGCAGGCTCAGTGACCAGGATTTGATCCCTGGTGTGCCCATGCTGGCCCTGCACCCAGGTCACACTGAGACAGTAAATGAGACTGGGCATGATGGTACGTGCCTATAATCCGAGCTCTTGGGAAGCTGAAAACAGGAGGATCACTACAAGTCTGATCTGTATAGTGAGACCCTGTAAACCCTGCACTAAATACATTTTTTAACAAAGGCTAAACAAAAACCTTATAACTTAAGTTTTTGTTTAGTATCTCATTCCAATTTTCAGTATTAGCATGTATTACAAAACTATATACATCTGTACATGGATTAACCTGAGGAGAGGAACACAAGTCATGGGGGGAGGGGTGACAAATCTTTATTGAGCTGGACTATTTCGCACAGCAAAGGACATCTGCCAATTGCAGCCCCAGTCACTATGGCAATCAAAACACAGTTTTCCAAAGATCACTCTAAGGACTTAGCTTATTGAGACCCACTAAGAATCACTAGACTGGAGTAAGCATACCTTAAGAGAAAAGATTTAGATGCACTGCTGTATTTAAAATCTCCCATAAAAAACATTTCATACATTTCTCTTTCTTGAACCCTTTCCATTTTTACCTACTGAAAACTCATGGATCTTCCTTAAATTTAACCTAAATGTCAAATAGGCTCTTTTTTTTTTTTTTTTTTTTTTTTTTTCTGGCCTGCTCAGCCCAACCTGAGGGCAGGGCTAGTGAGGTATGTGGTGCCGGGGATGGAACCGCAGTCCCCTGTGCCTGCCTAAGCAGGCACTTTAGACCACTGAGCTATTTCACCGGCCCTCAAAGGTCATTTTTGAAAAAAAAAAAAAAAAAAAGGCTGGGAAGATGGTTCAGTAGAATAGTGCTTGCCTGGCAAGCATAAGGGCCTGAGTTCAATCCCTGGTACTACCAAAAAAAAAAGTCATTTCTCACAGCAGGCTACTTAGAAAAATATTTTTAGAAACAGTTACTAAGATTTAAACTCAAATTTCATTTGAAAGCTACCAACAACTCTTTTTAATTTCATTTTTCAGTCTAAAAGTAAAAACAAAACAACGAAAAAGTAAAACTAAAACCAAAACCAAAAAATCTAGCAAGAGTTTAACAAAGCTGAAGAAGAATAGGAATATAAGGAGCATGGGAGGTCTCAGTTGTAGCTCAAGGATTTAAATGGGATTAACTACAGTGATTCTCCATTTGATTTCATTTCCAAATGCCAAATACTTGGGATAAAAAAAATCGGACATGTTCAGTTTGGGTCAGGTATGCATCACTGGACCACCCAGGTGTGCCCTGAGAGGCAGAGTAAGGGGTATTGCTATAGATGCAGCTTTGAGAACTAAAAGAATTTCTAGGACTGCTCTTCTCTGACAATACTAAACAAAAAAAGGGGAAAAAATGAACAACCATTTTGTATCTGTATATTCAAAACAATTAGGATTGATATACAGCTACATTCTCTTAATTCAATTAATAGATTTATTCTAATAGTGTTTGTAACAGGGTATCATGACTGCATCTTGTACAATGAGTGACTAACCACTAAGACAATATGCAATATATTAATTACTGAAACTGTCCTACTAATTGGATTTGAAACTGTCTTGTTGCTATTTCTCAATAAAATTTTTGAAAAAAATAAACATTTAAAAAAATAAATAAAAAGAATTTCTAGGAGTAAAAACCACTGAGCTGTGCCACTCCACACAAGGTAGGTCTACTATGTGCATTCATTTTTACCTTGTAGAGCCCAAACAGTATATTTGATTCATCTTGGAAATTACCATATCATATGCATATCTGATTCCATTTCTTACCTATAACTTAACTCTATAACACACAGTGTTTAAGGATAGACACCAAAATGTTAAAAGTGGTTATCTTTTTTTATTTTATTTTATTTATTTATGTGTGTGTGTGTGGCCAGCTCAGCCCACCAGGGGGCGGGGCTGGCTGGCATGTGGTGCTGGGGGATTGAACCGCAGTCCCTGTGCTTTGCTAAGCTTGTTCTAAGTAGGTGCTTTAGACCACTGAGCCATCTCACCAGCCCCAAAAGTGGTTATCTTTAATTAGTGAGCTTATGACCAATACGCATTTTCTTCACACTTATCCGGGTTTTGTACATAAGATGCAGTACTCAGTAAAGGGAAACACCTTTCCCTTCTCTGTTGTCTATGAGGGCAGATTGCTCCCAAATACTACTGGTCTCCTACCATTTAATTTCTTTACCTCAGGAAGACAATGATTCATTCACCTGTGTGACAAATTTGGGAAGAATAAAGGTGATATGCTCAATAAAGAATTCCTAAGTTCTCATGGCTTCGCAAATGCCACTGTGGCTATTACTGCCTGTGGGCTGGGAATCTAATTCTGGGGTGCTGTCAGCAAACTCAGGTAGCTTGCACACTAAAGCATCCTTTCCACCTTGCCCTTCAATACTAAGAAATGTGATTTTTTTTAGGATCTTTGTGCAATTCCTTTAGGTAATGTCTCAATGTTCAGAGTATAAGCAAGAAAAAGGTAACTATTTCCTTGAGCTGTATGAGAGACCGCAAGCATGTTTTCAAAATCCTTTTATATATCTATTTTTAAAAGGAGGAAATAAGTGAAATATTCTTAATTAGTTGTATTTTCTCCTTGTTACTCTTTACCTTTCTTACTATGGTCCATTCTGTAATTAATTATTTGCTTTATTTTCGTAATCTGAGAGTGGAATGCTTAAGTCTCAAAGAACTCAATTTTTTGTTTTTGTGGTACTGGGAACTCAGGGAGAACTGAGTGACATCCCCTGTCTGTCTGTCTATCTATCTATTATTTTTTAGTGTATTTGGTTGTTGCATGTTCTCACTACGCAGCTTGGACTCATGATGATCCTTCTGCTTTCAGCAACCCCAAAAATGGGATTACAAGTGTGTGCTACTAAGCCCAGACTCTGGCCAGCTAAGCCCACCCTTAAGGCAGGGCTGGTGAGGCATGTAGTGCTGAGGATCCAACCCCAGTTCCTGTGCTTGCCTAAGCTTGCCCAAGCAGGCACTTTAGTCTACTGAGCTATCTTGCAGGGCCCAGCCCTTTTATTTTTAAAAGACAAAGTCTCACTAAGTTGCCCAGGCTGAGCTTAAACTTATGACTTTTCTGACTCACAAACTGGGGCAAAACTTAAGATCACTGCACCTAAAAAGCTGAGGACCAGCAAGGTTAAGACCAAGGTCAAAGGGGTGATTAATGGCAAAACCAAGTGACTGTATCCCAATTTCTTATTTCCACTACTTTTTGTGCATACTTGATACCTCTTAAATACAACGCTACTTTTATGGCTATATCATTTTTGTTATATTGCAAATGAAGAGCTGGTTTTGTTCTGAAATCAACTTTATTTTATTCTGTGACTGGGCAGTCCAGCTTTTCTTAAAGTTTGGTCATGATAGATTGTTTGTCCCTTAATAAATTTACATCAGTTCTCTTTCTCTGTGTGTTACTGCTGGGGACCAAACTCTGAGCCCCCTGCATAGTAGGCAAGAGCTCTGCCATTAAGTTAAACCCCAATCCTTTTTATTTTGAGATAGGGTCTCACTAAATTCTCCAGTCTAGCCTTGAACTTATGAATATAGGTGTGTGCTACCATACACCACTAGACTGTGAGACTGAAGCAGTAACTACCTTTGCACTCTATTTGATAAATGTCATCAGTCCATTTGCACACACATTAGAAACAATGTATTTAGTCTATCATCCTACAGTTTTGTTAGTGCTTTTGTAATCCTTTTTTCCAGTTAACATATACAGCACATACAGAAAACTCTGTACTTCTATTTAATTCAAAATATAAACTGTGTGTTACTAGATGTCCTCCCAAAGCCTCATGTGGCCTTAGTTGGGGCTTTTCAGAGGTGGCTGAAACTTGAGTGTGGTGTCAGAACTAAGGGCATATACTTACTAATTTAGTTCATTGATTGGTTTGACCTAGTTCTGGGTGTGGATACTGGGAAGGCCCAGCCTAGATGTGAGTACCACTTGCCCTAAAAGCACGCAACCTGGACAGAATGAAGGGACAGGAAGAGGGCTGCTGCTGTCATGTGCTGCTTACTATGACTTCACTGCTAGCTACTTTCTGCCTGCCCTGCTCTACCATGGACTGTTTCTCCTCTGTCATGCAACCCTGCCTTGGAGCCAGCTGACTAGACACTGTACAGCAGCTCAAGTGCCAAAACACTGTGAGCCAAAACCTTTCCACCTTTAATTTTGGGTATTGGGTATTTTTCTTAGCAATGAAAAAGTAACCAAGACACTATGTAAGTTGCATATTTTCTTCAAAAAGATCTTTGAATCTTATTTTCCTCAGTCATCCCATGCTTTCTACATTTTATTGTATACATTTTACCTTATAAAACACATACTTGTATACTGCTTTATTGTAAGATTCACATAAGTGATAAATATATATTAAACTATAGAGTAAAATAGGAAATATTTTATTCCCTGCCTCTACCCACAATACATTTCCTTTACAGAGGGTAACACTGGTAGCAGACTAATACATACCCTGCCATGTATCTCCAAAACCAGTTTTGCTTTTTTCTACTACTTTTCCTAATCAGAAAACACCCACATATTTTAACATTAATTTTCATTGTTTTTATTTATTTTTTAAATTGTTTGTTAATATATTTATTATGTATAATTTTCATTATTTTTAACTTATGAGTTAAGCTTAAGCTCTGAAGTGACATAAAATTTACAGTTAAGTGTGTCTTCTGCTTAGCCTCCTTTCCCTTAATCCTATCCACTTATTTATTTTTATGTTTTTAGTACAGGGTCTACAGAGTCGCATTACACAGATCAGACTCGTAGTGATTCTGTTTTCAGCCTCCCAAGCCTTGGGATTACAGACGCATGCCACCATGCCTAGTCTCAATCACCATCTCAGCGTGCCCCAGGGGCAGGGCCAGCAGGGCATGCCAGGGATTGAACCCTAGCTGTTGTGCTCGGCCTAAGCAGCATCCTGTCCTTTTAAAATCTAAAGTATCTACTGAAATCCCCTGTGATACTAAACTCTATGTTTTGTATCATGGTCTAAAGCCATGCTGTTCAATGCAGTGGCCACTAGCCATATGTATCTATTTAAATTTATTTATTTTTATTTTATTTATTTATTTATGTGTGTGTGTGTGTGTGTGTGTGTGTGTGTGTGTGTGTGTGTGGCCAGCTCAGCCCACCAGGGGGCGGGGCTGGCTGGCACATGGTGCTGGGGGATTGAACCGCGGTCCTGTGCTTTGCTAAGCTTGCCTTTTTCTAAGTAGGTACTTTAGACCACTGAGCCATCTCACCAGCCCCCCTATTTAAATTTAAATGAAAACAATTTAAAACTTAGTTTCTTTTAAACAAGCCATGTTTCAAGGGCTCATGTGACTAATGACCACTGTACTGGACGACACAGACAATTGGGAACTTTATCCCCGCAAAAAGTTCTATGGATGCTGCTTAAAAACTTAATTTTATTTATTATGTAATAGTAAAATACCCTTTGGTATTTTTTGTTTTGTTCTTTGGTGGTGCTGGGGATCAAACTCAGGGCCTTGAGCCTGCCATGCAGGCACTTAAGCTGCTGAGATCTCTCCCCATCCCATGAAATAGCCATAAAAATTCTTTCATATTCTACTTCTGCTGTTTTTAAAAGTCTCAAATCTTTTTTTTGCAGGACTGGGGATTGAACTCAGGCCCTTGCGCTTGCCAGGGAAGTGCTTATTCTACTGAGCTATCTCCCCAGTCCAAAAGTTTCAAATCAAATTGCATGGTCTATTATTCAAGAAAGTAATGCTTTCCCTTTGTTTCATGTAGATTTCTCCTTCTAATAAGGTTTAAGCCTAAGGTCTAAAGTTCATTTTACTATCATATTTCTAAATCTTTTCTTTTCCAGTGGATATTGTTATCTTTAAGAACATAATAAATAGATGTTCCAAAAGGATAGGGATTTTTTCCTCTAGCAGAGTTCCTCTGAGGGACTCCATATATACTTTTGCTCCTTTTTCTCTGTATCATACATTGCTGTACTACATACTAATGAGAGTCATTGTGCAGAGTAGGTACTGGTACATATCTTAATTCTTATTTCCTGCCCTCTCTTATTTCTCTCCACCTCTAGATCCCCTTCCCATATGTAAAAGAGCTATCTCCTTGTTTCCTATTATCTATCTTTCATTTTACTTTTTAAATTGAACTTTAGGTTTCTATATACTCTCTCTTTTTTTTTTCCTGTCTCAGGCTGAAGAGCGGGTCTGGTGCAGCATGTGGTGCTGGGGATCGAACTGCGGTCCCATGTGTCTGAGTGTGCCCAAGCAGGCATTTTATAGACAATTGAGCTATCCTGCCAGCCCTGCATATACTCTCAATAAACTACTGAGATGCTCTTTCAGTTCAGTAAAGTTTTCTGTACCTTTTTCCCTGATTACTCACAAGTTGTATTTATTATCTATAAGCTTTTTATCCTACTTCTTCCGGTAACCTTGTTTTTTGAAATCTTGTATAACCTCAAGTCAGTTTTGTAAATGCATTGGTTCTACTGTACTATTATTCATTTGTTGAGTTTACTACATTGCTATATATTTTGTTCTTCCTGTTGTTCTGATAATTGTGTACCCATCAGCTAGTTTGCCAAAATGTAGTTATCACCAAGTTTTGTAATGTCCTTTTTATGTTTCAAACAATGAACTCTGAAAACCTCCCCATGGCTTCTGCTCCATAATCTATTATTTTCTGAGATTATCTATGACTAGGAATGCCTGCTTTTCCTGAACCTTCAGGTTCACCTACTGTGCACTGTGGCCTCTTTCTTGCCCTGAGCTGCCATCATTGATATTTTTAGTTTGATTTAAACAAAAAAAAATATTTTCAGCACATGCCTTTCTACAGTCACTAGCTCTCTCACCTATCTAAACACCATACCAATTCACTTCTATCTGAGTTGTCAAGCAATGAGGCCTATGTGGGTGGGTTTCTATTTCCTACAGGCTCTCTATCCTTCTAGCATAGTGACATTAATTATACTCAAATCCTTCCTATTTCTTTTTTTTTTCTTTTTCTTTATTTTTTTTTCCCTTCCTATTTCTTACATTGTTTTTGAAGTTGGTTTTTCTAGGACTTGTTGTCCTTCTAGCTTGTGTTAGACATCCCCACTGTCTTGCTATGCTAGCTTTTCAGAAGTCTCTCAAAGAACTGTTTTTTCAAAAGGAATCTTTGGAATAAAGGCATTCAAGGGGACATAAAAAAATTAACATGTGTTATATACAGGTACCAACTCACTACAATGAATGTAATCGTGATGCACTACAAACATGCGCTAATAAAAACAATTTTTTTTTTTTTTTTTTTTTTTAAAGAGAGGTTGGCCTGCCCCTTAGCTCAGTTCTTTAAGTAGCTGCTTCAACAAGCAGTCAGGCTCAGGTTGCTGTGGTTCAATCCCCACAACTCAAGCCAGCCAAACCTGCCCTGAAGGCATTAAAAAGAAGAGATAGCCTAGTAAGTACACACAGCTTGTATTTCAAGTTTCTTTCTAACATAACTATCACTGGGAAACTGGAATGATACCACAAGAGGAAAAATATATGGTCATGTCCCCAGACCAGTCCACAGAGCACACCTTTAATGTACTGAAGCATAGTACTGTATTAATAACACAGAACCTAACCACCTAATATTTCCTTTCTTACTAAGGATTTGAAGAGTAGGAGGTATGGTATGAGTCTGACCATAACAGAGAGATGGGGCTGAAAAAGGAGTAGCAAGGTTAGAAGACAGGACAAAAACTGTCTTCTCTCCTTACTGCCCTCCAAAACCAGGCTTGGTATTTCAGATTCAGCCCACGATCAGCTCTAGGAAAAGATCGGCAAAGAGACTGGCGTGTTTTTTTTCTCTTTTTGTAGATACAGAGATCTATGGAGTACAAAGATGTGAAATGAACAGAAGGAAAGGAAATTCCAGGGCTCTATTAGGTATTCCTGGATAGAAAGTGGTAGGCAGACCATCAAAATATATGATGAGTGCTTAAATTTTAATAGTCTAGTAAACACACAGTGTCAGTGATCTCCCTCAATATTTCCCCTCATTTCAAACATATACTTATCCCATCATTTTCTGAAGCAGTGGAAGCCTTGTTTCACGAGTCTTTAAAGGTGGTGATCAAAAAATCGTGAGTGCTACCACCAATTCTAGATCTGGCTCCGTGCAACTTACACAGCTCTTCCCCACAGTAAAAAATTACTATGGAAGATAAGTGGTTTGTATCAATTCAGGACAATGAGGCAGCCGTGACAACACAATTAAATACACTCACAAATGAGACCTTCTTGAACTGCTTCAGAGTAACTAGAATGGTGAAAGAAATGTGTTTGCAGTCAAGGCAGGTATTTTTTGACCACACTGGTACACAGAGGCTGAAGATGGTCTGTGTCAGTACCAGCAGTCTTTGCAGAGCTACCTTCACCCATCTGAATCCCCACCGCCAGTCCCAGAGGCAGCTAACTACAAATATTTGAATGTGTTTTTGCTACAATTACATTCTTATGTTAAAACAAAGATACTCAGAAATCCAAATTTACTCTGAAATCATTTTAAATTGCCATACTATAGCTTTAATCTACTAATTAGCAATTTCTACTTAAAATTGGAAGAGACCACCTTATAAATTAGTATCATGTATCTAAAAACAGAATGAGGCAAAAAGACAAGACCCATCCCTCATTACTGTGTAGATCAGAGATGATGGACCTTTTAGCTTTCAACAATAATAAACAGCCTGTTGGGGTGCGTGTGCCTTCGGTCTGCTACCACTGACATAGCATTTTTTACAAAAAACCTGATATAATTCACATGATACCAAATTTATATTCCAAGATATGTAATAGTGTTATTTTTAATATTTTTCAATGATCAACACTATTTATCTCAAGAACATTCTCATCACCTTAAAAAAGAAGTCGGGGCCGGGGAGATGGCTCAGTAGTATAAGTGCTTCCTTGGCAAGCGCAAGGGCCTGAGTTCAACCCCCGGTTCTACCAAAAAAAAAAAAAAAAAAATTAAAAAGTCATGCACCCACCAGCAGTTACTCCATTCTCTCCTCTCCAGCATCCCTGGCGATCACTGATCTACCTTCTGTCTCGATGGATTTGTCTATTTTGGACATTTCATTCAATGAAATCATATAATTTGTGACTGTGTCTTACTTCTTCCAGCTTGCTTTCAAAGTTTATCCTAGTATAACATGTCTCAATAGTTAATTAATATTTATAGTATAAATACATATTTTATCTATGATTATATCTAAGTAAATTAGTGCTCAGGATTACTCGAGATTCAATTTGAGACAGAACATATTATTCAGACACTGATCTTTTTCTTTTTTCATTTGTGTATTTGGTATAGGGTCTCACTACTCAGATCAGAATCATAGTGATCCTCCTGCTTTCACAGACATTGACCTCTTATCCCACAACACTGCCTTCAACATTGTACTTAGCTCAATGTATAAATCACATATAGCTAGGCGTGATGCCACGCATCTGTAGGACAGTCCTAACTACTGAGGAGGCTAATGTGGGAGGATCACTTGAGCCCAGAAGTTCCACACATGCCTGGGCAACCCAGAGAGACCCTAACTCAAACCAAAAACTAATGAGAAAAAAAAATCTATATCTATATCATAATCTTCGCCACATTGTATGTCTTGTGAGTGCTTTGGTATTTCTTGGGTTTACTACCTAGCATGACTTTTGTTTTTGTGTCTTTTTAAGACAGGGTCTCCCTACACAGTTCAGGCTGGCCTTGAGCTCACCTTGTAGCCCAGGCTGGTCTCAAATGCCCAATGCCCCCTGGTTTAGCCTCCTGAGTGCTGGGATTACAGGTATGCACCACCACTCCCAGGTCTATCATCCTTTCTATAAAAACATTCTTGTCTCTTCTACCCTATATTGTGTCTTTGAACCTGCTCCTTTCTATAGGTGACAAGCCCAGGAATATGTACTGAATTCTAGTGGGACCAACTAGTCCCTCACTGTGGATGCAGAACTGGGACTAAAATTCTGTTTCTAATTACTGCTCTTTTGACTAAAGAACCTGTGACTTCAGGAGATTTGGCTACTATGATTAACTGCCACATGGACTGAGAAACTGAGAAATCTATTTTGAAGAAAGAAATGGGAGGGGCGCGCAAGGAGAGGAAGGAGAGGGAGAGGAAGAGAGTATGAATACAAGAGATGGAACACAGGGTTCTGTATAGTGCTGTGGTCCGTGGTGCTGGCCCATTCTGAAGGCCACATGCAGCCCTGCCCCTGGATCCCATTGCATACCCTATGCACTTACCATAAATACTCCTACTATTTAAGTCAGCTGAGAAGGTATCTGTTATCTCTGCCCAGTAGTCCCAGTATAATCACATACTTAACACAATGTTAAGCTTCTTTTTAGGAAGGACTCAATCTCCCACCACACTTGTTATCAAACATATACTTACTGACTCCCTATAAGATAATTTGGGAAATAATCCATAAATAATACTCAAGACATTCTTCAGGAAGTAGTAAAAATAATTAAGATTTGTGTCTATTTTATTAAAAGTCTGTTTCATTGTATCACCAAATTAATGTATCATCCATTTTGCAAAAAATCATGTGAAGTACTCTGAAAATTATTTTGTATATACATGTCTATTTATGCTTGTTTTAAAGTCTTTTAAAAAGAAACGTGGGCTAGGGAGATAGCTCAGTAGAATAAGTGCTTGCCTGGCAAGCTCAAGGGCCTGAGTTCAATCCTCTGTTCTGCAAAAAAAAAAAAAAAAGTAAAAAAAAAAAAGGGTTACACTTTTCTAAGAAGATATGAATTTTTTGAGAACAAGTATCTTCCATTTCCTTTGTAGGTCAACTCCTACAGAACTTACTAAAGAGTAACATCACCACAGAGACAAAAATGAATAGCTGACCTCCCTGGATTCATTTTCTCCTCCTGTAAACAGAATGTACTGTCAAGTACTAATGATTCCCACAAGGATAATTTCTGTGTAATTAACCAACACCACACATATCTGCTGATTACACAATGCAGGTTGAAAAAACACTCTTTAACCTGCTCTACCACCCAGTCAGAGGGGTTCCACCATTTCTGAGCTCTGCAATGTTAATTTCCTGCATGCTCCTGGGAGTCTTCGTTTATATACTATTTGTCCCCCAAAAATCAAATCCAGGATTATTACCTAATTGCTTCTTAGAGGGGAACTACAGAGACAAAACCAAAAATCCAAAATATTTTCTTAAATCCCTATGACAAATTCAATGGGGGTGAACAGACTAATTCTTTGAAGTCTAACAACTTAACTCCCAAGTGGATTGTGCATCATACCGCTTCATGTTCCTACCTTCCCTAAAACACACTTGAAAGTTTTAAATTGCATTTTTAATATTACAAGGTCTTAGAGACATAGAACCCATTTGAAATTACAGCTGAAGCACTGAGCAAGTATCTGATGGTCATGACCCCAAGTTTGCATCTCTGAAGCTTGAGGGATTGTGTGCCCAAACCTCTAAGACACAAAGTGCTATACACTTATCACTGTCCCTTCCAAAAAAATCCAAGCCTCTAAATGGCTTGGAAATTGCTCACTGGAAGTTGCTAGTTTCCTTAGACTCACTGTTCGGGCAGGAAGGGAATTTAGAAATGTGCTTTATCCTGATTTTTCACAAATGAAGAAGATGGAGAAGAGATGAAAGACTCACCCAAATTCATAAAGTTGGTAAAGGCAGCATCATTAGAAATGTGTACTCAGGCTCCCAAATGGAAGCTCATTTCATTCTATCACCTACCTAAAATTAACATTAACATCAACAGCATTTAAATCCTTTTGCCACATAGAAAAAACTCTCAAATTCAGAATTTTCTGCTTTTGAAAGTGAGGATAAAAGGTACAGATAAATGATGGACTGTCCCAGGAGGCGAAGGAAAGTGAAACTGAATACCAGCTCTTCCCTGAAACACCAAATTTTTTTTCACCACAACGAATTATAGCAGCTATTGATTTTGTGTGTCCAAAAATAACCTCCAGTCCTCCTTTTCCATCAACTAAACAGACAGTTCCTTCATGGGAAGAGGAGCCATGTACCCTAAGCCTAAGATCAAGAATCTCACGTCACTAGCAAGATCACTGCAACAGTAACTGTTGTAAAGAAGGCCAACCCAAATGCCAAGAAACAGATCAGCAGAGGTGAAAGATGGGAGGAATGGCAATGTCAAGTCCTTGGTTCCTTTCATCTTGTAAGTTAACCTTCAAATTTTATCAGCTACAGAAACCAGTAAATTCTTTTTCTGCTTAAAGCTGCAACTCAAAAATCCTGATCTAGGGGTTGGGGAGATGGCTCAGTGGAATAAGCGCTTCCCTGGCAAGCGCAAGGGCCTGAGCTCAATTCCCGGTTGGGGGGGGGGGAATCCTGATCTATATTCACCTCTGAAGATAGGATGAGATATATACATCTGCCAACTGCACTGGTTTCATTGTATGGCCCTTGAAAGCCCGAGTCTGCCAACATCTGTATTACCCTTTATAACTTACGATTTTAAAAAATGTATTTTCTTTCATTTGGATGCCTTCAGATTGGTTCTGCTACCATATATGTCACTCCTAATGCTCTATTCTCATCAGCTATACTTTCCATTACAGGAAGTCTGAAAGAATCTGAGTGTGTCCAACACTCCCCTATGATAGTCCTAGGATTTTTAAAGCCCTAATGCAAACTGGTATCACTTGATTTCCAATAAAAGCTGCATGTATATTATGAGCAATAAGTTAAACAGAATTTTCTTATCTAGAATATAAAAAAGATACAAGAGGAAGAGGAATTTTGCTGAGACAAAATTTCAAAACTTAAAATCTAGCAAAGATATGGCCACTTCAATAGAATCCAGTAGCATGTTTTCTAGTTGGTAATAACTGAGATAGCAAATCTCAAACCTACCTCCAGTAAGGCTCCAGTTTGGAAGAACTTCAAAGGCTTTTCTATTGAATAATAAAGGCTATGGTAGCTCCCTTTAGCCAGATATGCTCTGACCAGACCAACTGCTATCACCAGCCACCTAATTAAAAGAGAAAAGAGCAATCAGGGGGGGAGAAAGATAAATAGGACTTGAGGTAATAGAAAGAGGTGGCAATAACATCATGCTAAAGGCGACTTCAAGAACTAGCGATCTTGGGCTAGTGAGATGGCTCAGTGGTCTAAAGCACCTACTTAGAACAAGCTTAGCAAAAGCACAGGGAACTCGGTTCAATCCCTCAGCACCACATGCCAGCAGCCCCGCCCCCTGGTGGGCTGAGCTGGCCACACACACATAAATAAAATTAAAAAAAAAAAAAAAAGAACTAGTTATCCTGAAGTGTTATACATAAATAAAATTTTAAAAAAAAAACAAAAAAACAAAAAACTGGTGATCCTGAAGTGTTATAGTTTGGATCTGATGTGCTCCTGAAAGGCCCATGTGGGAGCTGTGGGGAGGTGGTGGAACCTGGCCAGCCTGGACTACAAAGTGAGTTCAAGGCCAGCCTGAACTGCATAGTGAGACCATGTCTCAGAAAGACCAAAAAACAAACCCCCCAAAATGTTTTAAGCTATCTTTATGTGTCTTATGCTTGCATATATACCTTAACATTTCTTTTAAAACTGCAAGCTTTCTTTAAAAGAATAAAGTTTTGGGAGCGGGGAGATGGCTCAGTAGAATAAGCGCTTGCCTGGCAAACTCAAGGGCCTGAGTTCAATCCCTGGTTCTGAAAATAAATAAATAAATAAATAAATAAAAATAAAGTGTTTTAGCTTAATTTCCCAAGATTATTCAGGAAACACAAATCAATAGGTTTATTGATTTAAAAAAAACGCAGAACAAGGAAGCACTCAGGTATAAAGCTATGAATGCTATCTTTTTGCTTTTCTTAGAGATACTAGGCTATAGCCAGGTACATTGGCAAACACCTCTAATGCCAACACCAGAGAGGCTGAGGTAGGAAGTTCGCCATCAGTTCAAGGCCAGGCTGCACTACATCATGGGCTCAAAACCATCGTGAACTACAGTGAGATCCTGTCTCAAAAAAAAAGAGAAAAGAATGAAGAAATACTAGGCTATGTCATGTTTATTAAATTCTATAATGTCTTCTACAACTAAGATGTGTCTCTCAAATACAGTCGTAGATTTACCTGATGTATAATCATAACGCGGCAATGGTGTATGTGGTTAATGTTATTTCTACAAGCTATCATAGAAATAGCAAACAAGAGTTCAGAAACAAAAACAAAATAGAAATAAATTCGTTAACAGTATAACTGGTCCAGTCTTAGGGGACTATATTATTGCTTTAATTTACTAGCAGTAAATTAGAGCATTATTTTATACACAATCCCAAATTATCTTCCTGGTTTCAGACAGTACTCCTTATCCTCTACTTCATTCTCTGTTCATTAGAACTAATACTTCTTCCCCACTGTACCTTAAAATCCATTCCAGTGCAATGTGCTTATCAATGCCCTTGTTAGGATAACAATTTTATATTCAAACACATAGCTTCTCGAAAGTTCTTTAAAAAAATATTAATCTGTGTAACCACTTATGTGACAGAAAACTTGAGTCTGTGTCTTCACTAACCTTTGAGTCAAGAGAAATAGGTTCCAGACTCAGAATGTCTACTTAACAGGCTGTATGACCTCAAGCAAGTCAAGCAAATCACAACTTCTCTGAGCCATTTCAACACCAACGATTTCTAATACAAGCAGTAAGTCCATGTGCCTCACAGAATTTTTTCATGAAAAAGGCAAGGTGCTTAACTATTTAAATGTATCAGCATTTGTATAAATATATATAATATTACATATATTTTAGCATGTACTTGTCAGTATCCTAGGTCACACAAGGGGGTCTGGCTGGAATGGATAGAAGATTTTCCACTGTAAGACTTTGAATTTTGCCATTGCATTACCTTAAAAATAAATTAAAACTGGATGGTCATTTTAGAGTGCTCTAAACTTTTGCGTGTTTGAATTTTCGTAATAAAATGTTAGGGAAATTATTTTTACAAATAGATACATTTCATCAATTCACGACAAATGGACTGATCCTGTGAACTTCCTCCACAAAACATAAGATCAAAGAAGTATCAAAAAAAAAAAAAAAGAAAAAAGAAAAACCCACAAAGAATTACAGAGCAGGAAGAACCTTGGAAATTAGCCCAACTCCTCAGTTCTTACAGATGAAAAAAACGGAGGCCCGGAGAAAGCAGCCAATGTATGCAGTCGCAAGGCCAGTTAGTGTCACAACTACTGCTAAAACCCTGCAGCCAGAGGGCAAAGCTGAACTGAGGGAGAAGGAGCGAAACAGTTTGGAGGGTCTCTCCCCCACTCCCAGGAACGCCCCCTCCCACTCGCTGCTTTTTGCCCCACCCCAGCCCCAATCCAACCCGAAAACTAAACTCAACGGAAGCTCTTGTTGCTGGCCCAAAACTTTGAACGTCTTCCTAGACCGTTCGGATTTAAGCTCAGCCGGGATTTCGAAAACAGCCGCCTAAACGAATGGCCACGCCGCCCGCTCTCCCCGGGGCTGGACAGCTCGCGCGGGCGCCCACCGGGCCGCGCCGCACTGCTCCGTTCCGCGCCGCTCCGCACCGCACCGCACCTGTGGCCGGGCGGAGCGGCTCGCGAGGCCTCCAGCGCCCTCACAGCCCCATCTCCGCCGGGCTGGGGAAGCCGGCCGCCCGCAGGCACGCAGGCAGGCGGGTTCCGCGCGCCGGCCGCAGAGCGCCCTCCCCACTTCCGAGCCCCAGCCTCACCCCGCTGTCATCACCACATTGTAGATGACCAGGTACGCCGTGGCCAGAGGCCCCGGGCCCTTCTTCTTCCGCGTGCCACTGCCTTCGCTGGGCCCAGCCCGGCCCCCGCCACCCCCATTTCCTTTAGTCGCTGCAGCGGCCGCCGCTGCCGCCATGTCGAGTGCCCGCAACCCGCTCTCCCTCCGCGAGCACGACCCGCCGGACTTGGCCCGACGAGGGGGCGGAGGGAGGGACGCGAGAGAGGCGGGGCGGGCCGCGGGCGGAGTCGGGACACCGCCCACGGGTCCGCCATCTTGGGTGAGGGCAAAGACGCTTCTGGTGCTCCCGCCCCTCGGCTTGTCGCGGTCGTCGCCGCCATCTTGGATCAGGGTACTCTCCTCGCGCGCGCCTGGTGACCGTCTCCGGCGCCATCTTGGGTTAGGTCGATGTGGTCCTTGGCCTAAGTCGCCTAGCTCGCTGTTCAGACCGTTTGGTCGTCTCTGGGTCCGTTGGCGCAAAACGCTCTTCTTCTCCTTGTTGGCATATCTTCCTCGTGTATAAGTAGCCTGCCATCGTGCTTCAGGGTGAACTGAGGCCCACTGGGCTTCTCATCCATACCAGGGGACCAGGTTTGTGCAGGGTGTGCCCTCCTGTATTTTTTCTTTTTGTCTTTCTGAGAGAATTTCCTTATGCAGTTCAAACTGGCCTTGAACTGGTTTTATAGCTCAAGCTGGCCTCCAGCATACAGCAGTCCTTTTGCTTCAGCCCCCTGAGTGCTGGGATTACAGGCTTTTTATGGGTCAACTCTGCATAGGAACCAGATCAGCCAGATAGAAATTTGAATAGAGCCTTTTTTTTTATTGAGCTCAGGTCCCTCAGCCACTTCTCACCAGGAGAAGGCTGATCAGCCCTGAACCTAAGTAGCAGGGGGGTGTTTATAACAGAAATCACATCCAGTTTGGTAAGCAAATTTGTCATCTAGCACAGGACAACAGAAACTACATTCATTTGACACAGTTGCAAATTGTTTATAACTAAAAGGTCTTTTACAGCTTAGTGATAAGTGTATATTTTTATAAGATATATCTTAAGCTGACTACTTTACAGGAGATGGTTGGGAGGGAGTTTGTGTTAGCTTGTTGCCTTGACAAGAAACATTTATTGTTGAACAACCTTGAGCCGAAAGGGAGAATATATTTCTTAGAGTAGATAACAGGAAGCACAAGGGGTTTTTATAATTTTTCAGTTAAGGCACAAAACTCTGTTAACCCTTTACAGCGTGCACTACCACTCCTGGCTGTTGTTCATCTTAACCAGTAGGCAGGCTGTGGACACAGCTTCTAAAGGCTTCTTTTGTGCATTTTGATTTTAATGCCAAATAGTGAACAGTTGAAGAAGCTTTTCTGGCCTAACATTGAAGGTTTCATTTGAGGCATGGTGTACAGTGCAATCACTCAGGGATGAGTGGTAGTGCAATGCTACCAGTACCCTGTGGCCATGAGGTTGTCGTGGCTGGTGGAGGAACTAGGTAAGAGGTAAGGGAGAGTATGACCACAGTGGCCAAAAGTAAAGAGACTTTGGCTTAGATGGAAAGTCCACTTCCCCAGGGATAGAAACAACTCTAGGAAATGCTTCCAACTACCTCACCTGACTTTTTTTTTTTTTTTTTTTGGAACCGGAATTGCATTTACCAGGCAAGTGCTTATTCTACTGAGCCATCTCCCCGACCCCTCACCTGACTTTTTGATCATTTCTTTGTTCTACAGGCTTATTCACAAAACTCCCTGCCATTAATTTTCATATTGATACAGGGAGAAAAACTGGTCTCAGGTGGATGACCTCCAAACAATATAGGGAACCTCCAAATGACAGAGAAAAACGATCTCTGAACCTGACCTGCATGAGTTCGTGTTCTCTAAAACCGAAGAATGAATTTTAGGAACAAATGGAGGTTATGAGCAGAATATATTTATTAAAGAAAGCTCTTGTCCCAAGAGAGGGACAGGAGGGGGGGGGGCACCGAGCAGGTATGTCCCCCCCCAAGTTGTCTCTTGCAGGGACTTTTATAGAGGAAAACCATGTGGTGAGGCGGGTCTAAGGTGGTGGAGAAGACATGGGAACTTGCTTAGTTGGGCATGAGGTAGGACAAAACTATGGTCAACCAATGAGATTACAAGCACCATTGCTCAGGTAAAATTGATTAAATCCAGTATCAAATGGGAAAGCGAGTCACATAGTGAGCATGCATGAATAGGAACAGGGTCTCTTCCTGTTGGGGGTTGGGCTAGTGACTCATTTGGGCTCTTTCAAGTTGATTGATAATATTTAGGATATCAATCCCTAATGCCCATCCCTAGGGAAGTATGTAGCTGTGCTTCCTCTTTTTGTCTTGGTCTTGAGGTGTGGCCCATAAGAGTGTCTGTCTCTTCCAAGTTGCAAAGTCACTTTGTCTTCCATCTTGTCTCCTTGAGGGCCTGACCCTATCTGACTGCCTATAATATTTCTATCTAACTTGGCTGCCTACAACAATATCATTAAACATCTCCTTTAAAGAATTACTATTTAGACAGGTTTGGTGATGCAGGCCTGTAATCCCAGCACTTGGGAGGCTGAGGCAGGAGGATCATTGTGCACTTGGGGCCACCCTGGTCTACAAAATGAGTTTAAGGTCAGCCTGAACTGCATAGCAAAACTCTAAAAATAAATAAATGATAAAAAATTACTGTTTAAAGTTTAAAGTACCATTAACTATTGTATAAAATATATATTCATTTGTATAAGTACTCATGAAGCAACATGATTACTCTGGGGTTTACCTTAAATGAGAAAAATTTTCAATCTCCAAGAGAATACATGAAGCCAGAGGAAAATAAAATTGTATTAACCAAGAAAAACCTAAATAAAGCTTCTACTTTTATTTGTTCTTAGTTGACTTAAAAATTACCAAATTTGAAGCTGGGGAGATAGCTCAGTGGTTTAAATGCCTGCCTGGTAAGCTCAATGATCCTGGTTCAATCCCTGGTACCCCCTGCCATGCTGGCCCTGGAACTCCAGGCACGCGATGCCAGCCACCGAAACCAGGTATGGTGGTGCATGCCTGTAATCACAGCACTGGGGAGCCTGAGCCAGGGGGATCATTATGAGACCAAGCTGTGTAGCAAGCCCCTGTACAATAAATAAATAATTATAAAAAATTACCAAGTTTGGAGATCACATAGCTAAGCAATGCATCATTAGTCTCCTACTAGCTTTGCTATAGGTAGCACCTCTGGAGGGTTATTGACAGTAATAGTGTAGGCAGCTGAGTTATAAGCAAAAATAAAAATTAAAAGAAATATTATAGGCAGTCAGACAGGGCTATGCCCTCAAGGAGATAATATGAAAGACAAGGTGACCTTGCAATTTAGGAAGAAACAGACACTCCCTCTGTGGGCCAGACCTCAAGACAAAAAAGTAAACAAATGCAGCCACATACTTCCATAGGCATGGGCATCAGGGGTTGATATTCTAAATAGGTAACAGTTACCTTGAAAGAGCCAGAAATAGTCACTAACCCAACCCCCAACAGGAAGAGCCCCTGTTCCGTATTCATGTCCCCTTGCTATGTGACTTGCTTCCGCATTTGATCCCAATCTAATTAATTTTATCTGAGCAATTATACTTGTAATCTTACTGGTTTACTGTAGTTCTGTTCTACCTCATGTGCAAGTTTCCATGTTTTCCACCTTAGACTCACTTCACCACATGGTGAAGCACTTATTCCACTGAGCCATCTCCCCTGCCCCTTGCTGTATAAAAATCACTAGAGACAGCAGATTCCCAGGGTAACACACTTGGGTACCCTTTCTGTCTCAGACTGAAGCTTTCTTTCAGTAAATATATTCTGCTCTTAACCTCTATTGTTCCTAAAATCCATTCTTTGGTTTTAGAGAACATGAATTCGGCCCAGGTTCCTTCAGGTTGGGAGTTTCATTCCCTTATAGCAATAGTTGTGTTGTAGGAAGCTGAATTAGATAGAAATATTGTAGGCAGTCAGGGCCAGGTCCTTAAGGAGACAAGATGGAAGATAAGGTGACTTTGCAATTTGGAAGAGACAGACACTCTCATATGGTCCATACCTCAAGATAAAAGAGGAAACAAATACAGCTATGTACTTATGCAGGGATGGGCATCAGAGATTGATATTCTAAATAGGTATCAATCACCTTGAAAGAGCCCAAATGAGTCACTAACCTAACCCCCAATGGGAAGAGACCCTGTCCTGTATTTATGCCCACCTGCTACGTGACTCATTTCCCCATTTGGTACTGGATTTGATCAGTTTTTACCTGAGCAGTGGTGCTTGCAATGTCATTGGTTGACCATAGTTTTGTCCCACCTCATTCCCAGCTAAGCAAGTTCCCGTGTTCACCACTTTAGACCCACCTCACCACATGGTTTTCCTCTATAAAAGTTCTTGGAAGAGACACCTTCCAGGGACCGACCACTCAGGACTCACCCTTCTGTCCCTCTCTCAGACAGGAGCTTTTTTTCCCCCTCAAATACATTCTCGAAACCTCCATTTGTTTCTAAAATTCACTCTTTGGTTTTAGAGAACATGAACTCATCCCAGGTACCTTTTAGGTTGGGAGATCAGTTTTTTTCCTTGTGTCATTTGGAGGTTCCCTGTATCAGTTGTCTAGGTTACTTTTCAGGGACTTGAAGTGTGCTTTTGCTGCAAACATTGACTTTTCACTTGGGTCTGAGATTTTCAGTAGAGTAACTGGGGAAAGATGAAAAGGTTTGACATTTTTGTTTTTATAGTTTGTCTCTTTTACAGCCTTAAATTTTGGGCCAAACGTACCAACCAGCCACCATGACCCAAAACAGCAGATCATAAAAAGAAGGAAGATCTTTGCTTGTCCCTGTACCATATATGAATATGCTTGTTCCTTTTTAGTTTGTCTTTCTTCCTTATTATTCTAATACTGTCTGTAATTTCTCAATCTACAGTTAGAAAGCTGACTTGCAAACAATGGACCTGCGTGATTTTCTTTTTTGAACAATTCTTTTTTTTTTCAATGTAATTAGTACAGGGTCTATAGGGTCTCACTAGACAGATGGGACTGGAGTGATCCTCCTGTTTTCAGCCTCCCAAGTGCTGGTATTATAGGAGAATGCCACCACTCCCAGTCTCAGTCACTGTCTCAGCGTGCCCTGGGGGGCAGGGATGGCAGAGCACTCCAGGGATCATCAAACCCTGGGCCCTGCATCTGCCTAAGCAGGCACTTTAATCCACTGAGCTGTCTGGCCGGCCCTGCTTTTCTGTTCATTGGCCATTGAGTAAACTTTTTCTTCTCCTATCATTTGGTCTTTGAAGTTGCTGGGTTTAACAAACAGTAGCAAAATTCAACCCTTTTCTTGGTTATAGTAGTAGTTAGTGAAAAGCAGTACTAGGAAATTATGACAGTAATCTAGGTATAGTGGTTTGGGCCAGAGTGGTAACAATTAAAATGAAGAAAAATTGAACTTGGGAACTATTTTATTTTATTTATTTTATTTTTTGGGAACTATTTTAAAACTCAAGATTTGTGGATTAAAAAAAAAAAAATCTGGGGCCTGGGGAGATGGCTCAGTAGAATAAGCACTTCCCTGGCAAGCACAAGGGCCTGCATTCAATCTCTGGCTCTGGAAGAAAAAAAAAGATTTGTGGATATAATATTACATTTGGGAATGCAGAAGAAGGGAAGATAGAACAAGAGGCATTCAGACAACTTGGAAGAATGAATTGTACAAGCAACCTTTCCCCCTCTTCCTTTCTCTTTCTTTTTAAAATGTATCTTTTTAAGTGAAATAAATTGGACATAAATATGTAAATACCACATTTTCTCTCTGGTGTGAGGAGCTGAAAGTGTAAATAATGACCAAAATGTATATTAGGTATTGTGAAATAAGCAGAAAATGTTAAAGAGTGGGGGACAAGGGAGGCAGAACTGGGAAAAAAAAAAAAAGGGAAAAAGTAAAAGAAAAAGGAAAAAATGGAAACAAAACTTGTAAATGGGAAGAGGAGGGAGGATTGTAGGGAGGGAAGGGGAACAGGAAAAAAGTTATATCATTTACAGGTACAAATTATGATTATGATCATTATGTATATCTAAAATGTACCAGTAAAATCTGATTGAAGAAAAAATTATTTTTTAAAATTATTCCCCATTTGTCCCCTAATGAGAAAATTCATCATATGCAAGTTGTTAATAATGACTGAACAGAGGGCACAGAGCACCCCAGGTGAATAGGTGTTCCAGCCCCAAGAACATGGGCATGAGAGGCAAGCTAATTGTTAGACAAAGGGGTTTCTTTCACCTGACATCAAGTTGCTAAATGTATAAATAAAAGTACTTCAGTGGTTGAGCAATTCTTTTCCTTCCAGCTGGAGAGAGGGCCCCACCTGACCTTAGCTTTCTGTCTCTTATCTTTATTTCTCCATCCTCTTGCTATCCCACCTCTTCCTGAAACTTCCGGAGCTGTGCAGCACTCGGAAGTAGGGAATCTGTACCTGCATATAATGTATCTTACTTTAGGGCTGGGGAGATGGCTCAGTGGAATAAGTGCTTCCCTGGCAAGCACAAGGGCCTGAGTTCAATCCCCGGTTCTGCAAAAAAGATTTAAAAAAAAAAAAAGTATCTTAATTTGAAGAAGCAATTTTTGAATGCAGAAAACAGGAATTTTGTATGTGTTGAGTTCGAACCCCTTATTGGACCTTGAAGTAGAGGTTGAGTAGACAGACACTGAGGTTCCAGGAGGAAGTATAGTCTAGAGGTAGAGAGCATCAGCATGGGGTGGTTTTTGAAACTGTGAGACCTGCAGAGATTAGAAGAGGTAGGGATCCTGGGGAGATAGCTCAGTAGAAAAGGCACTTGCCTGGTAAGCACAAGGTCCTAATTCAATCCCTGCTACCAAAAAAAAAAAAAAAAAAAAGAGGTAGGAACTAAACAGTTGAGGTTTCATCCTTTACAGTCTTCTGAGATCATGTGGAGTCCCTACGGCCTTATTTTTCTGTGTTCTTTTTTTATTTTTTATTTTTTGTGACATGTGAATAATATGCAGGTATGGGACTTACCTACATTTTTTTCCATAATTTTATTGAGAAACAAATAGCAATGAGACAGTTTCAAACCAAATTGGTAGGACAGTTTCAATAATTAACACATTGCATACATTCTTCTTAGTGGTTAACTGCTGTACAAAATGTGGACTTGATATCCTATTTACAAACACCATTAGAACTAATCCCTCTATTCATTAAGAGAAGTAGCTATATATCTTATCCTAACCACTTTGAATACACAGATACCAAATGGACATTCATCTGTATCCCCTTTTTTCGTTAAGTTCCATCATTTAAATATTATAGGTGTGTAAACTCAGCAAAATATTCTAAAAGAGTTCGGTAGTCCATAATAGTATTGGGTCTTCTGCTTGACTGGCAATGTCAGAAATTGTTGACCTGAGTCCCCTAAAGCTCAACATAATATCATGGCTTTACTTCTTATACTTCGTTTTTATGTTCTTGTTGCATAGGTCCTGCTTTACCTTGGTTTTTTGTGTTCTTTATTTTTTTTTAATTTATTTGTGTGTGTGTGTGTGTGTGTGTGTGTGTGTGTGGCCAGCCTAGCCCACCAGGGGGTGGGGCTGGCTGGCATGTGGTGCTGGGGTATTGAACCGTGGTCCCTGTGCTTTGCTAAGCTTGTTCTAAGTAGGTGCTTTAGACCACTGAACCATCTCACCAGCCCCTTCTGTGTTCTTTAAAGAACAAGTTGGTGGACCAAATTTTCAGGCTGTGATTATAGGGGGGTAATAAGTTTTTACCCAAAAGAGAAACAACATTTTGCAAAACAAAAAACATCACCTAGAGGTTTTTTAAAAATTTAACTGTTCCCCCCCCCCCACCGAGTATAATCTACTTAATGGGAAAGTAGGAAGTAAGACTATATAAAGCTCTGTTCAGTTGGAAACCGATTTATAACTTGGTATATCTTGCAGTCATTTAGGCCCAACCCCATTCTTTCTATACAGTACAGAGTAACCTCTTCCACATCTTTTCTCATGTTTACTGCTTCCCCCATCCTATCCCCTTAAGACATGTAAATGGATTTTAATGACCCTTAAGGTACAAAATATTTAATGTGGCCTTTAAAAATCTGCCTCTTTGTCCTCCCCACCCTGCTGTCCTAGCTATAAGTTTTATTCTGAGTTTTACAGTAAGCAAGGTTCCTGTCTGCCACTGCACTGTGAACATGCCACTGCTGTTCATCTAGGCACTCTTGAGTGTGGCCTAGAATGATTTGCAGTCCATCCTACCTTCTGATCTAGATTCCATCCCTTGCTCATAGGAAGTTTCCCTGATTTCTAGAATGAATCATTTTCCTTGCTATAATCACCAACAACTTCTCATGACATGTGCTATCGTAATTTTATACTTATTCTGCTGTCATTTCTCTCTACTACTATACTACAGATTTTGTAAGATAGGGACAGTAATATTTTCTTGGTGGTGCTGGCTCATTAAATTTGCTTATATGCCTCCTGCTTAATCCTGACACACTACCTGAAAACATGATACTGTCTGGTTCAACTATGGCTTCACTAGTAAAAGTAATACAAAACTCAAAACTTTAGTGATATAAGCAGAAGTCATAAGATTCCTAAAAAATAAAAAAAATTAAAAAAGGCAGAAGATTCCTGCTGTGAAATTGATTTCTACAATCTATGGTGTAGTGTTTTTATACTAGAAATTGAACACAGAACCTTCAGACTGAGCTACATTCTCAGCCCTTTAATTTTTTTTTTTTTTTTTCCTTTGAGACAAGGTCTCACTAAGTTGCCTAGGCTGGCCTTGTACTTGAGATCCTCCTGTCTCAGGCTTCCAGAGTCCTGGATCTATAGGTATGCCTCACCACACCTGGCTTTTGCTAGGACTGTAAAAGGTAAGGTGTAATCCATCATTCTTTCCAATATAAAAAGAATATTGTTAGGGGCCGGGGAGATGGCTCAGTGGAATAAGCGCTTCCCTGGCAAGCTCAATGGCCTGAGTTCAATCCCCAGTTCTGAAAAAAAAAAAAAAAAAAAAGATTATTGATAGAAGAAAGGCACAAATGGGACTGGGGAGATAGCTCAGTTGAATAAGTGCATGTCTGGCAAGCTCAAGGGCCAAGAGAGAGGCACAGACATGACAGGGAATATGTATTTTGAAGCACTGAGTCTTGGTTTCAGTCTCTAAGGCCTTATATCTGCTACTTTTTCTTGAATTTTGTGAGTTCTCTTTTTTTTTTTTTTTTCCAGTCTATGAGTCATTGAATTCTGTAAACTAGCAGTCTCAAAACAAAATTTTGTTCAAACAGAATTCCTGGAATATAGTATCATTAGTTTAGCTTACATCATATGCTCATCACTGAGCCAATTTTTATGGCCAAAGTAATAAAATATGCTGATTTGCTATGTGTTTGTCCAAGCCCCAGTGGTATGAGCTGAGTTTGGGTGAATATGTACATAGTTCCTTTTCTTACTAAAAGTGGGTTGTTGCCAAAAGAAGGGGATGGATGTTGGGTAGGTTGAAAAATGGCTCCTCAAGAAATACAGATATGAAATATCTGCAACCTGGGGATGTTACCATGTTTGGAAAAGAGGTCCTTGCAGGTGTATGTAAAGTAATGCTCTTATGCTGAGAAGATAACAGTGGACTATCCAGATCGATTCTAAATACAGTCACACATATTATAGTAAAATAGGTACACTAAAGAGAAACAGATGCACAGGTACACATGTAGAAGACCATGTAGCCATGAAGGCAGAGAACTGGAATGGTGTAACCAGACAACAGTCAGAATCTGGAAAATGGATTTCCCCTTACAGCCTCGTGACAATGGGTCCCTGCTTATAGCTTGATTTCAGAATTCTGACAACAAATTTGTTTTTTTTATATTTATTAATTAATTTATTTATTTTAGCAGAACCAGGGATTGAACTCAGGCCCTTGCACTTGCCAGGGAAGCGCTTATTCCACTGAACCATCTCCCTGGCCCCTTTTATTTTTATTTTTATTTTATTTATTTTTTGAAAAATAAATATGAATGAGATAGTTTCACAGCTGATTAATAGGACAGTTTCAATAATCAATACAGAATTTCTGCCGCGTTCTGGGAACCCCCAGACCCAATCCTAGCCCAGGTCAGGTGAGTGTGTGGGAGAGCTGCCTCTCCCCCATACTCCACCTTGTTCCCTCCAGGGTTAGCTCAGGCGTGGCATACAGGCCTGGGGTGTAACCCTGCAGCTGCCATCCCTGCAGAGAGTGTAGAAGATAGAACCACCCAGCTAGTCCAGGAGCACAACATCTTGCCAGAGGGTCACAACAGGTTCACCC
>NW_004524723.1:4509481-4510207 GCF_000260255.1 Octodon degus | reverse complement strand
TGCTTTCATCGTATCCCATAAATTCCGATAAGTTGTGCTTGAATTTTCATTGAATTGTAGATATTGTTGAATTTCTTGTTTAATTTCATCTTGACCCATTGGTTACTGAGGAGGGTGTCATTTAATTTGTCTTATATAGTTCGGTGCTCCGTGTTTGGTACATACATATTTATGATTGTTATTTCTTCCTCTTGAATTTTTCCCCTAACCAGTATATAATGGCCTTCTTTATTTTGTTTGATCATTCTTGGTTTCAAGTTAAGACCATCTGAGATCAAGATTGCTACCCTGCTTTTTTCTGAAGTGCTGGGGCATGTAATATTGTTTTCCATCCTTTGAGTTCAGCCTTTGAGTTTCTTTATGAGTTAAATGTGTTTCTTGTATACAGCATATTGTTGGGTTTTGTTTCCTAATCCACTGTACCAATCTTTTTCTCTTATTTGGTGAATTGAGTCCACTTACATTGATGGTTATAATTGAGACCTGTTGACTTACAATTGACATGTTATTTAAGTGCTGTTTTTTAACTCTTTTTTTCTCTTGTGTTTAATTATTTCTCCTATTTAGTGGGTTTCTTCTGTTCTCACTGGTGGAGTTCTGATCATTTTGGTCCCTCTTTAGAACATCTTTCAGTAGTCTGTGTAGAGTTGGTTTTGTCATCATGAAATTCTTTAGTTGTTCTTTGTCATTAAAGTATTTCACTTCTTCATCAAACCTGAAAGAGAG
>NW_004524723.1:4501463-4502363 GCF_000260255.1 Octodon degus | reverse complement strand
CAAAGCCTCATGCAGTCATGGGGTGGACTTCTAGAGTTTGTGATTAACTCATGATCTACTGGGATTATGCATGTGAATGCTATACCCACTCTGGGGCAGATAGCCTGAATGCATCTTAAGGGAGACAGACTTCTTCTTCTCTGTGGCCATTATTGCCCTTGCCCTTTTGTCCTTGCTGTTTTCCACCACCATGAACTGCTGCCCTCTGCCACGTGCCACTCTGTCTTGGAGCCAGCCGAGTATGGACCGAAACCTCCAGTGAGCCAAATAAACCTTTCTTTCCTTCATTTTGAGTATTGGTTGTTTGTCCCAGCAATGAGAGAGGAGTAATTGAGGCACTATTCCTTATAATGAATGTAATCATAAGCATTCTATTATAGTAATACATGCATACCCATGTTTAGAACAGCATAATTCGTAATAGCTAAATCTAGAAAGTGGCCTGTATGCCCATTTACAGATGAATAGATTATGAAAATGTGGTATTTATACACAATGTAGTATCTGTCTTCCATAAGGAAGGATAAACTGAAGTCATTTGTAGGAAAATTAATTCACCTTGAGGTCATAATGCTGAATGAAATAAATTAGACACACAAACCTATATATTGCATGGTTTCTCTTATGTGAGAAACTCAAAAGATAAATAAATTCAAAAGCAAAATAAAAGATAGATAGTAGGATACAGGGAGATATTTGTAAAAGGAAAGGAATTAAGAGGTGGGGAAGGAGAGGATGGTAATGAAAAAAATTAAGATGCGTTATTTCTAGATACCAAGTTCTCATCATGGATATAATCATCATGCCCCTAAAACATGTACTAATAAATGAAACAAAACTTCAGGATCAATTAAAAGCATAAATAAGGTAATTTTATTTATTTATTTATTTATTTATTTA
>NW_004524723.1:4494239-4501363 GCF_000260255.1 Octodon degus | reverse complement strand
CACCACCACCTTCAAGATCTGAAACTCTGTCTTCACTTTCACTTAAACTGTTTCGCAAGCTTGTGATTGAGATTTTAAGTTCCTCTACATCTCTTTGACTGCTTCATGCGATCTATTTCTTTCCTGTATTGCTCATTCAAGGAATCCATCATTTTTTAAATCTCATTTAATTTTTTATGAATGTCTTCTTTAGCAGCAGTTATTAATTCTTTTACTGCAGAGTTTTTACAGATTGGGTTTCCTCTTTATGTTTCTGTATTTGATTCTTTGGTTCAGGTGCTATGAATTGAGGTATTTCTTTTTTCATTTCAGACACTAATTGTGCTTTGAGTTCCTTTAAACATTTCTGCAGTTGCTTATTTACTTCCAACACTACTAATTCACATATTTCAGCTAAGTTAGTGTCCACTGCATTTGTTCTGGTTGGGCATTGTGTTTCCTCCATATGTTTCTGCATTTGATTCTTAAGTTCAGATGCTATGAATTCAGAGTTTTCTTTTTTTTGTTGTTCCAGAAATTAATTCTGCTCTGAGTTCCTCTATATCTTTCTGCTGTTGTTTATTTACTTCTGACACTATTGATTCATTTATTTCAGCTGAGCTAGTGTCCTCTGTACTTGTCATGGGTAGGCTCAAGGCCTGAGATTGCGTTTTACTTCTTGTCTTTATCATTTCGTATAGCAGTGACATCTGACCTTTGGTGCAATTATGTCCTTATCACTTAATGAAATTCGGGTACTGATATACTAAGTTCTAGTTCATACAGTTGTGCCTGGCTTGGGTCTGGCTACTGTGCTCAGCTCCTTATTGTTGCTGCCTTTGGAGGTGGGCCTACTGTACCCCCTTAGTAACATGATCTGTTCCTGGATTAGCTGTGTGGTTTTGACCCTAGTCTCACTGCAAGGACTTTAACTGCAGGGTTTTACCCCAAGCCTGTATGCCAGGTCTGGGCTGGGCCTGGAGGTGTATGAGGAGCAGGGGCAAGAGAGCGCAGAAGCTCTCCCACACACTCACTGGTGCTGCGCTTTGGTGGGTCTGCAGAATTTCCAAGAGCGCAGCGGAAGTTCTCACTCACAGGATGGGCTGTGCTGGGTCTAGCCAGGTGGGGGAGGACCGGAGAACACGGGGACAGGCCTCTCTCAGGCGGCGGGCCTGGACTTGGAGCGGTGGGTGGGCGCAGGACAGAGCAAAAGCTCTCCCTCACACTTGCAGGGCCCGGTGTTGGTCGGATATCACAAATTTGTTTTAAGCCACTTGGTTTGTCTCAATTTTTGTAGCAGCTATAGAAACCTAGTAAGGTAGTAACATCCAAAGAGAACAAATGTTCATTATCTGCTTCTGGGAATCTTAGAGCACAGTTTGGGGGAATGGCTGCATTTAAAGACCACTTGAAGACAATCAACACATTAGAAGCACCTAAGAGAGATCTAAGTGAGCAGAGACTTCCCTATGGTGTCACAACATTCTGAGCATTTTAGTAAGGCTGCCATTCCAAGAGGGCAGACATGCTAGAGAAAAGCTTCCTGAAGAAGTGTTGAGCATCATCATAACAAGAGTGACCAGGTATTATGGGAGGACAGAGAGTTATAGGACATAAAAGGTAAGAAAGGCTAATCAGGGTGGAACAGTAAAAATTGAAGGATTTTTTTTTTAAATGTATTTAGTACAGGGTCTACAAGGTCTCACTACATCACTACATAGGTCGGACTCCTCATAGTGATCCTCCTGTTTTCAGCCTCCCATGTGATGGGATTACAGGTGTTCACCACCACACCCAGTCACAATCACCAGCTCAATGTGCCCCAGGGGCAGGGGGATCAAACCCCAGGCCCTGCATTCTGCCTAAGCAGGCACTTTATTCTCCTGAGCTATCTGGCCAGCTCTGAAAATGAGTTTAATAGTTAAGCCTTAAGTGCTAGGTTAATTTAAATTTGAACTAAGACATGAAAATAAAACACCACAACTCTTAATTATATGTTGGAAGTATGGTCTGAAAAGAGAAAACAACTTACATGTATTACTGTCCTAGTATCTCTGTAGCAAATTACCACAAATTTAGTTGTTTAAATAACATGAGCTTTTCCCCTTACAGTTCTGGTGGACAGAAATCCAAAATTAGTTTCTCTCTCTCTCTCTCTCTCTCTCTCTCTCTCTCTCTCTTTCTTGACAGGGTCTGGATTTGTAGGTTAGACTGGCCTTGAACTCATTGTGATCCTTCTGCTTCAGCCTCCTGAATGCTGGGATTGCAGATGTGTGCCACCATACCCAGCCAGAATTATTCTTACAGTGACAAAAATCAAGGTGTGAGCAGGACTGATATCTTTTGGAAGCTCCCAGGGGAATCAAGTTCTTACCTCTTTCAGCTTCTGGAAGCAGCTAGCCATTCCTTATGGCTTCATCACTCCAGTCTCTGCTTCTGTTGTTGAATTTCCTTCTCTGACTTGGTTCTCTACCGTCTCCCACTATGATCATCTGGGATAATCTTCCCATCTGAGGATTTAAGTCACATCAGCATAGTCCCTTTTACCATATAAGCAGCATTCTAGGGATTAAGACCTGGAAAGTAGAGGGACATTATTAAACCTACATTTCCTTTCCAAAAAACAAAACACCGACTCCCTCAAAGACTTGAAAAATGAAAAACATCATTTTTATACCATTGCTGAATTTGCAAGAGAGTAAGAACTGTCACCTTGGTGGCTGCCACAAGTGGAAGGAGGATTTGTAGTGGTCACAGTAAAGTGTAGCAAAATGAAACTTAATAATGATCAGGTAGTAAACGCAAGAGCAGGGTTGCTCTGAGGGTAAGGGTTGCTACTGGTTCTGGTGCAGATCTAGGCCTAGAGCTCTCAGCAACATGAGAAAACTTAGGGAGCTCTAAGATTCCTGAAGGGTGCACCAGCAAGGTCCACATTCTACCTGACTTTTGGCGGAGCCATGTAAAAATCCTTCTGGAAGAAAACATCCCAAATGTAGGTCATTTAAATTTTCATTGATTAATTCAATAAAATATAAGCTCACAATCTAAAAACTTACCAGTTGTACAGAGAAAAGCTACCATGAGTCAGCATAAATAACAGAAAAATGATTTGGTCCCAGGAAACCTTATATATTAGAATTATCAGATATGGAATATAACATAAGCATGTATAAAATATTTAAGGAAAGATAAAATATAATGTATGTTCATTATATTATACAAACTCTGCACCTGCATGTTTTTGTTTTGTTTTGTTTTGTTTTACTGACTCGCTCTTTATTCAAACAGTGTGCTGTTTCGCTTATGACTCCACGTCCTAAATTACGTCAACGCCGCTTCTGAGCGCCATCTCATCATCAACTGCTGCTATCGACTCCTGTGAATATAGTTTTCACGATTGGTAGGTAGATCATAGTTTATAAGACACTTGTTGCACATCAATTCCACAAGCCAACAAGTCAGTAGTGATCAGAACACGGCTTGACCCTGAATCGGAATTCCCTCATGATAACATCTCTCTCCTGATCCATATCACCATGCAGAGCAGAAACAGTGAAGTCTCTGGCATGCATTTTCTCAGTGAGCCAGTCCACCTTGTGCCTTGTGCACCTGCATGTTTATGGCAGTTTTATTCACAACTGATAAAATTTGGAAGCAACCAAAATGACCTTCAGCAAACAGGTACATTCAGATAATGCTATCCAGTGATAAAAGGAAATGAATGATCAAGCAATTAAAAGACACAGAGGAAACTTAAATGCATAGTGTTAAGTGAAAGAAGCCAATGGAAAAGACTAGATACAATGTGACTCTAACTATATGATACTCTGTAACCTTTCCAAAACCTATGTTGAAATTTGCCATTGTAACAGTGTTAAGAGATGGGACATTTAAACATGGTTAGATCATGGGCTTTCATGAATGGATGTCATTATCTTAAGAATGGGTTAGTTGCTGTGAGAGTGGGCTTACTGTAAGCTCAATAAACCTCTTGACGTTTTTCTGTCTCTGTGTTTGCTCAACCTCCCACCATATCCTGCTGCAAGAAGGTCTTCATTAGGTGCAGCTACTTTATCTTGTACTTCCCAGCCACCAGAACCATGAGCCGAATAAATTCCCATTGTTTATAATTTAGTCACACTCAGGTATTCTATTATAGCAGCACAAAATGAGCTGAGACAAACACTGCAGAGATGATTAAAAGATCAGTACTTACCATAGTTTGTGAGAAGCAGAGGTAGGATGACTAGGTGGAACACATGAGCATTTGACCACACTGACTCTGTTATATATGATCTGCAATGGCATTGTGTATTTGGCTCATATGTACAACAAACAAGATGCTATTGAGATGACCAGGCAGATCTGAAGGGTTCTTATATTGTTTAGAAGAATGATAAGGGCACTAGTTGATGTTAAACTTTGGTAAGATGTAGTCTATGTTTACCACTAATATACCAAAATATGTAATTTCTAGACAACTGGCAGGGAATAAGAATTAAAATGATTTAAAAAATTATAAATCTGAAAAAGGTAGAGAAGGGGGAAAAAAAAAAAAAAGAGACAGAACAAACCAATATTGTCAAAACAGCCATACTTCAATAGCTGATACACAGATTTAATGCAATCCCAATCAAAATACCAAATAGTATTCCTCACAGAATTGGAAAAAAACAATTTTAAAATTCATAATAACATTAATAGTGCTTGCTTTGACAGGATATATACATTTAAGATTAATAAATTAATCTGATGCTGGCAAAAAAAAAAAAGAGTGAAGGAGAAGGTGAAAAAAAGAATTGATATGTATTATATCCATGTATCACTTTGTTATGGTTTGTGTCTATTTATCCATCCAAACCCTCATGCAATCATGGGGTAGACTTCTAGAGTTTGTGATTAACTCATGATCCACTAGGATTATGTATGTGAGTGCTGCTGGGATTATGGGTGTGAGTCCTACACCAAGTATGGGGCAGATAGCCTGAATGCATCTTAGGGGAGACAGACTTCTCTGTAGCCATTGATGCCACTGCTCCTGCCCTTTGCTCTTGCTGCTTTCTACCACCATGAACTGCGGCCCTCTGCCATGTACCGCTCTGCCTTGGAGCCAGCTGAGTATGGACCAAAACCTCCAGTAACTGTGAGCTAAATAAACCTTTCCTTCCTTCATTTTGAGTGTCAATATTTGTCCCAGCAATGAGAGAACAATAACTGAGACAGAATTTAGTACCAGAGAAATGGGGTCATTGCTGTGGCTAAACTTGACCATGTGGAATACAGGTTTTTAGCAATGGCTTATGGGAAGAGATAGGAAAGGGTTGGAAATGTTGCTTACAAGTGAAGCACTGGAATAGCTTTGGCTGTTCTGTATGGGAGATTCTGGTCAAAGCACAGAAGACTAGAAGGCTGATAGAAAGCCTGCCTATAAAGACCATGCTGGAAAGGTGTCTGCTGGGAAGAAGAACTACATTGGCTGTTGGACTACCGAACATTGTGTTTTGGCATGGCAGAAAATTTGTCTGCATTTTGCTCATGTCCAGAGAGTTTGCCTGAGACTGAGAGTAAGTGCAGTGATTAATCTTTCAAAAGAAATCTCAAAGCAGCCAAATCTTACACGAGTGGCATGGATATTGTTGGAGGCTTTAGCCAGATTTGTGTTGAGAATCAAGAGCAAAGAGCCCAGCAGGATGATTTAAAATGTTATGTGTTTGACCAGAAAAGAAGCTCCAATAAAGGTGTGGAATGTAAAGATAGAGATGAGAGGATCTCCATTGCCAAGAAGGAACAATAGAATGGAAAGGATGGCCTGAGGGCATCAGAGGAGGTAGCAGGTCTCCACCCTTTGCAGCCTCAGAATTACAAGGGTGAGAGACTTTGCCTTGAGGGGAAAGCTGCAGAGTCCCATGTTCCAGAATGGCGGCAGCAGCCTTACCAGGTTCCAGAATGGTGCTGGCATGGAGAATTTATTCCTCGGAATCAGGGTCAGAGTATTCAGCAATCTAGGCACTCAACCCCTACTGATAAGAGAGAGGAAAACCTGGCTATTACTCCAGTTGGCAGCAGACCTTGGCATCATCCATGTGCTGCTGGTTTTAAGCACTTGAAGAATGCAGGAGTTCTGAGGTTAAGAAGGCTTCCACCTCGATTTCAGAAGAAGGCCTGGAAGGCCAGGCAGTGTACCCTGGGAGGTCAGTGTATAAAGCTGTGGGTGAGAAGCCTATTCAGTGGAAACCCCAGAAATTTGGAAAAGCCAGAAACATGGACCATCTAAGGGAAACTGCAAAGAGGGAGCAAAGCTAGCCTAAGAGAGCAGCCATGGGAGCTACCACAAAAAGTGCTGTAAGCCCCAGATCCTGAATAGACCCAGAGCGCAGGCCCAGCTTGAGTGGGAGGACCCTGGGCCACCAAATCCTCAATGGACCCAGAGCCCAGGCCCAGTGTGTGAATGAGACCACCTGGGGCTCACTGGATCCTCATTTGACCCAGAGTGCAGGCCCATCATTGAACCCTTCAGCAGAACTCCCTGCAAAGAGGCTAGAGATAAGACTCACCCAGCTGATTCAGGAGCAGAACATCTTGCCAGAGTGACACAAAGGTCTCAACTCCAACAGCTGCACCTGGAAGAAGTGGAGCACAGTAGCCAGACTCCAGCCAGATCCAAACTACACCCACCTGGAGGAATCTGAACTTCATAGATCCAGACCTGGTGCTAAGGTAATAACTCTAAGCTCTACACCAAAGGTCAGAAGACAGTGGTATACAAAATGACAAAGAGCTCAGGTCAATAATTTCTGACATTACCAGTGAAGTGGAAGACCCAATACTATTATGGACTACTAAACTCTTTTAGAATATTTTGCTGAGTTTACATACCTATAATATTTAAGTGATGGAACTTAACAAAAAAAGGGGATACAGAAATGTCCATTTTGTATCTGTGTATTCAAAGTGGTTAGGATAGATATATAGTTACATTCTCTTAATGAATAGAGGGGTTTGTTCTAATGGTGCTTGTAAATAAGATATCAAGTCTGCATCTTGTACAGCAATTAGCCACTAAGAAGAATGTATGCAATGTGTTAATTATTGAAACTGTCCTACCAATTTGGTTTGAAACTGTCTCATTGCTATTTGTTTCTCAA
>NW_004524723.1:4482748-4494139 GCF_000260255.1 Octodon degus | reverse complement strand
CTTAGGCACACTCTACATCATTGATCACTTTCCTCTTTGGCCCCATAATCTCCTTGATCAGAAAATTTGGGACACTACCGAGTTACATGACGTTACAGTACAAGTTCTCATATGTCCTGAGTCTTAACTGACCTTAGAAGGCTGGGACCAAAATGTTGCCTTTCCTTGCAGCTCTCCTTTTTCTCTAATTTTGGTCTGCAAACTTAGGTTGTTAACCATCCAGAAGACAAGCTTATTGTTATTATCAAACAACTTAGGCTATTAAGCTTACCCTCGCTATTACACCTACTATCTCTTAATTCAATGAATAGAAAGAGTTGTTCTAATAGTGTTTGTGGACAGGATATCATGTCTGCATCTTGTACTATAAATAACCACTAAGAAGACAATAATGTACAATGTATTAATTATTGAAACTATCCTACTAATTGGTTTTGAAACTGTCACATTGCTATTTGCTCCTCAATAAAATTACTTAAAAAATAAAAAAATAAATGACATGAAAAAATAAAAAAAATCCTAGAGCCTTAACTAAAATGAATGTAGCTGGAAATAACTGTGGGAATTGGAATTTTCAACTTTTTTTCTCTATTTCTATAACTGTATAAAGTGTGAAGGATCGTAAAAAAAATAAATAATACAAAAATCCTGAAGGTAAAATGATATGCAAGATATACTATGAAAATATTGCCCCAAAGAAAAACTGTGTGGTAGGCAGAATAATGCACCCCCCCCCCACACACATCTACATTCTATTTCTGAGAACCTTGGACTCTATTATCTTAATTAGCAAAAAGGAATTTGCAGATGTGATTAATCAAGGATCTTGAGACAAGGAGATTATTCTAGATCATTCCAGTGCCCAATGTAATCCTAAGGGTCTTCAAAAGTGAAAGAAGGTGGTATAAAATGTCAATCAGAGGGGCACATGACTATTGAAGAAGGACAGAAAAAGTCACATTTCTCACTGTTGAACTTGGAGGAAAGGGAGCCTCTAGAATCTAGGGAAGAGAAAAAAAATCAATCCTCTCCTTGATTTTAGCTTATTTTTTTTATTGTGGCATCATTTTTGAACTGCTGCAGCTAGTATATCCATATTAACATTAGTCAGAAAGTATTGCAAGAGGTAAAAAACCTTTCCTGTTGATGAAAATTTCCATTTTTCCGGAAAACAACATTTTAGGTATGTATAAATAATGACATGGCCTCTGTTCTAATGTTCTACTTCTGTGTAGAGAATTATGGGGGCCCGCCCACTAGCTCAGTTGTTTAAGGGCCTGCTTAAACAAAGCAGTCTCTGGGATCGGTGGTTCAATTCCCGCATACTCAAGGCAATCCAGACCAGCGCTGGAGGCAATCTGGAGCTGCCACAAAAAAAAAAAAAAAAAAAAAAAAAAAACCTTCTGCATTTTTGGGCTGGTGAGATGGCTCAGTGGTCTAAAGCACCTACTTAGAACAAGCTTAGCAAAGCACAGGGACCGTGGTTCAATCCCCCAGCACCACATGCCAGCCAGCCCTGCCCCCTGGTGGGCTGAGCTGGCCACATACACACAAATAAATAAATAAAATTAAAAAAAAAAAAGAATGGAGATTTATGTCTTAGTTCTGGAGGCTCCAAGTCTGTGGAGCTAGTACTGCAATAAGGCATTCTTGCTGTGGTAGAAGGTGGGAGTGCAGGAAAGCAAATGTAAGAGGAAGCAAGGGTAAGGGTTCCAAATCTTTAGGAACCCACTATCAGCATAATGAAACCACTCCTGAGACAGTGGCAACTATCCACTGATGTAGGCAGAGCCCAGATGGCTTCACCACCTCAGAAAGCCTCATCTCTCTGCAGTGTTTCCTTGGGGATTGGGTTTTCACGATATGAACACCAGAGTACACGTTCAAACCATGGCAGGCATCATACATAGAGCTCTCTGTCAAGCTTGCTTCTTTTGAAAGACAAAATTTCAAGCTTTTGGAAAGTAGGAGCCTATCATGATTTTGTAGTAGTCGATATATTATGTCAGGTTGGCTGAATGGGCTCCAGCAGTTCTGTGGGGGCCTAGCCCAGCAGATGGGCAGGGCCCAACCTGGGGCACAATTGGTTCCACTCTGGGGTGCTATTGGGCTGGCACTGGGGCGCAATTGGTACCACCCTAGGGCTGTGGGCCACCCCAGAGTGACTCAGCACAAAAAGTGTATATAAAGGAGTTGAGAAAGGCTTCCTGTGGCCTGGCCCTGCCCTGCTTTCTTGAAGAAGTTCCAGTCTTTGGAGGAGCTTAATCTTCACAGCCACGCCACCACTTCAGAGGAGTGCTGATCTTCGCCGCAGTCAGCACAGAAGGAAGAGAGAGGCTTGATGGATGCTGCAGCTGCTGCTCCTCCTCTGCTCTTCATTGTTTTCTGCTGCCACGAACTGCTGTCTTTTGCCTTGGGGCCAACAGAGTATAAACTGAAACCTTCACAAACTGTGAGCTAAATAAACCTTTCCTTCCTTCATTTTGAGTGTTGGGTATTTGTCCCAGCAATAAGTAAAAAGTAAGACAGACTTCAAAAGTAGAAAAGGCTTTAAAAACTGGAGAGCAAAACTATTAGCTATATGTCTTAGTTACTTTTCCTATTGCTGAGACAAAATACCTGACACTCAAAATTAAAGGAGAGAAGCTTTATTTATCTCAGTTTGTAGAAGTTTTAGTTCCTAACTGGCTAGCTCCCAGGCAGTAGCTGTACTGAGGGGTATCTCATAGTGAGCCAATTCACAGTAGAGCCAGCAAACAGAAGACAGGAAAAGCAAGCAAGCAAGTAGGATCTTTCTGCCCCTTTTATTTTGCCCAGGCTACTCCAGGTGGGTACCTCTCACATCCTTAATCCTAGTGGCCTCTGGCCTCACATTGGTCCATGAATCAATCTCAGCTTCACACACTCTAGATCTACCCATCTCTGACCTCACCTATGACCACAGGAGGCTTTGGGGGGACATCTAAACACAAACCAGAACACCATAAGTGAAAAGGTTGATATATTTGACCATATTTTTATTCATTAAAAGGTAGCATAAAGCAAGCAAGAAAAGAAAAAAGTACAGAGTGGGGAGAGGTATTTATCACACATATAATACATAAGATATTAGCCTTCAGAATATATAAAAGCTCAAATCAGTGAGACAACCACATTGAAAAAGTAAGCAAAAGACTTGAATAGTAATTTTACCAAAGGAGAAAGACATCTATATGACCAATCTATATGACCAATGAGCATATGCAAATATATTCCATCTCATTATTAATCATGGAAATGTAAATTATAATAACCACAGTGAAATACCAGTAGTCATCCTCCAGCTAAAATGAAACAGATAACACCTACTGTCAGGGTATAGCACAGCAGAAACTCTTAGACTGCTGGTGGTGAAATGGTAAATTGGAAAACAGCTTGGAATTAGTCACTTAGTGAAGTTGCAGATACACATATCCTGTAACTATCATGCTATTGCCAGACAGATGTCCTTACAGATTGTATAAAGTATATATAGCAGATGTTTGAAGCAGAATTGTTCATTACTGCCCTACCCTGGAATATATCACATTTATCTACTGCAGAAGAAGCAAATATTCCTATTCTGGGATACTTTACAGTAGTGCAAATAAATGGTACCTCCTGTGGACAGTATGGATAAATCTCATAAGCATAATATTGAGTGAAGGAAATAAGACACAGGAGAATACTCACATGATTCATTCATCTAATGCTCCAAGTCAGGTAAATGCAATTTTGTTGTTTAGGAATACACACACAAGTGTCAGAAATATACACAAACAGGGCCGGGGAGATGGCTCAGTAGGATAAGCGCTTGACTGGCAAACGCAAGGATCTGAGTTCAATCCCCGGTTCCGCAAAAAAAAAAAAAAAAAAAAAAAAAAAAAAAAAAGAAATATACACAAACAATCATCAGAGAAGCCAGGAGTTTGGATACCTCTCATGGAGAGGGAATTTTATGATCAAGAAGGAGCAAACAGCAGGAATCAGGGAGAGTAGTGGAAGATTCCTGAAACTAATGGAAATGTTTTCTTTCCTAAGGAGGATAGTGGTTTATGTAGAGGATAGTGGTTAAGTAGGCTTTCCCTTTGTGATGATTCACTGAGATGTATTTTTTTTCCATTTGGGGCCTTTTTTTCATGAATTATCTCATAACAACAATTGTTTTTTAAAAAAGAATAGTAAGTGCAAAGAGAGGCAGAGGTAGGACATCCAAGAAGACTACACATTCATCATTCCCACTGGGGATGTTCTTAAGGTAGGTGTGGGTTCACAGTGTTTTATTTTTATGCTAATAACTTACATACACTTTATATCTACATATTATATGTTAAATGTACAAAAGTGTTGCATAATGAAATAAAAGTAAAAGCTGGGCCAGCCATGGTGGCACACACCTGTAATCTCAGCACTCAGGAGGTTGGTCCAGGAGGAACACCAGCAGAACTAGCTTGGGCTCTATAGAAAGCTCAAGGCTGGCCTGGACTACAGGGGAGGATTCTGTCTAAAAAATAAAAATGAATAATAAAAAGCAAAAGTCAGACATGGCAGTGCATACCTGTGATACTATCACTGTAAGTTTGAAGCTAACCTGGCAACATAGAATGACTCTGTCTCAAAAAAATTTTTTTTGAAAAACCCTTAAAGTAGGGGAATAAGATAGTCCGCATCAGAATTATCATCTAGGAAGCTATTGGTTTTTTTTTTTTTTTGGGTGGGGGAGAGCGCGAATGCAGTCCCCCACTACCACAAATTATGCAGTCGAGTTTCCCGCATTTGGGGAAATCGCAGGGGTCAGCACATCCGGAGTGCAATGGATAAGCCTTGCCCTGGGAAAACCACCTTCATGATCATGGTATCTCCCCTGCCAGGTAAGTATAGGAAGCTATTGTATAGTTAATCTATTTATAACAAAAATGTTAGAGGGTAGGATCATTGGCACCTCTGTTTTTGAACCCGGGGCCTTTGCGCTGAATATCATCCCCAGCTCCTTTGTTTGTTTTAAAATTTGAAACAGAAACTCTCTAAGTTGCCCAGGCAGGACTGGAGCTTGATGGACAGGGCCATATTTGTATCATATGACCCTTGTGTCATATGACTGCTTACTGTGTGTTGGAAGTATGCATGTAAAGAAAGTTGTGAGATGTTTATGATAAAAATCTGGAGAGTGGATTCTCCTGGACCAGAGGTGGATACCCTTCTTCATCTTTTTGTCATCATAGCAATTTCTTCATGAAAGATGTAATACGGTAATTAAATTTCCACATTCCACAACAATGGAAACTAACTCTAGCTAGAGAGAAGAGGACTTTAGCAAAAGGACACTGAGTAACTCACAAAATTGGTTGAAAAGCTGAAGAATGAGTTTTGGAACATGGACAGGAGCCATGGGAAATTAGGCAGCCAGAAATAGAGACCAAATCAATGCACAGGAAGAATGTAGTGATTATACAATAGTTTCTGTCATTGGCACAGCCCCCAGTGGACACTGAATGCTGTCCTTCCTGCTTCCTGTACCACCCCTAGGCAGATCCTAAATTGCCATGTGCTTCTCTAAGTGATGCTGGAGTCAAGGTCTTAGGTGAGAGCGTCTGATGGAAAGGACTCACACCCAAATGCTAGGAAGGAGGAAGCCAGGGAGTGGACTATTTGCCCACACTCATTATTGGAGCCTCCTTATTGTAATTCTCTCCAAATAGGAAGCTATTTGGGAGCCAAGTAGAATGGAAGGACAAAATTTTAAAAATGCCTATCACAGGGAATATCAGGAAAAAGTGTATCTGGCTTCTACCTATCCCTGGGGAAGAGGAAAAAAAATAATATGATTAGTCAGCATCTATAAAACTCCTTGGACCATGTCTTTACTTGGAGACCAGGATGGTTTACAGAGCTACTCAACTAAAAGGCAGCCAGGCTGTGTCTTTCTTCTGCCTTTCACTCCACTATTTCTTCTCTTTTCCAGTTCCTCTGCCTATGATTGAGCATGGGGAGGGAGTAGAATTCTGACTCGCCCAGTGCAAACATCCAGGCAGCTGTCTTAATTCAGCAAGCTAGGAGGAGACCCTACCATGTTCCACCTGACCAAAGTTAGAGGTCATACCCACAATGGTAGTTTCTGAGGGCTGACCAAACTTGAAGATGTCTGACACCTGGATTCCCATCTGGCTGGTGACCTAGTTCCTCTGTATAACATCTTGCAAGGAAGTAGGGGCAATGGCAGGAGTTAGACTTTAAATCACCCTGAAGTTTCCAGTTAGCTAGTCCTGGTCTGTGTTTGAGTATGGCTTGCTCCCTCTGACATTCATGTTGAGGTTTGATGGCCACTGTGGTGGTACTGGAAGGGGGGCTTTCAGGAGGTGATTAGGTCATTTAGAGAGATTATGTCTTCCTTATGAAGTGAGTTGCTCTAAAGTGATCCCAGTACTGCTAGCTTTCCCTTCCACAAGCATCCACTTGTGTTGCCATGTTTCCATTACTCAGAGAGACAGCATGAAGCCCCAAGTGAACCCCCAGCAGATGCCAGCATTGTGCTGCATGCTTCCAGCCTCCAGGACCTATAGCCACATAGACAGCTCTCCTTTATAAATTACTTAGTCTTAGGTATTCTTTTACAGCAAAAGAAAATGGACTGAGACACATCAAGACTAGCTGGTAATAGAACCTAACATGAAAATAAAGGCTTATATCATCTGTCTGTCTGTCTGTCTGTCTGTCTGTCTGTCTGTCTGTCAGTTGGTGTGTTGGTCTATCTATCTATCTATCTATCTATCTATCTATCTATCTATCTATCTATCTATCTATCTGAAAGAGAAGGGCAGTCTCTGAGTCAGAAACAAGAACAGTATCATAGTGGTGGAAGCAACAGTGGCCAGAGAATCTTGTGCTGGTTCCTGATACCCTGCACACAGGGGAACACAGTGGACACCAGAAGGTACCCAGACACTTCATAGGGTATGTTACAGGAGATGAATTAGGAAACTATCTTGTATGGAATGTAGAATCCTCCGAGAGAGAGAGAGAGAGAGAGAGAGAGAGAGAGAGAGAGAGAGAGAGAGAGAGATTTATTCTTTAGTATTATTCTGGAATAGAGGTAAGTCTCCAGAAGGGGAGTGTGGTGTGGTGCTTTATCTTTAGTATCCTGAGGGCTGGGGAGATGGCTCAGTGGAATAATCCCTTCCCTGGCAAGCATAAGGGCCTGAGTTCAAACCCTGGTTCCAAGAAAATAAATAAATAAAACACAACTATCTTTAGTATCCTGAATCTTCCCCAAGCGGGAAACTATCTAAAAATCACATTGTAAGACTTGCTGTATCTGCAGGTACCCTGCAGTATCTCTCTCTCTTTTTTTTTTAATATGAAAATCCATGTGCATTTATTTACAGGTCTTAATACAGCAAAATGTAAATGAAAATTGAGAGCACTGCACATTAGGCAAGTAACTTTAAAATTTAGTTTCAAGTAAAAAATGGGAGTTTCTCGAAACAACATATTCATATAAAATTTACCTTACCTTATGGTTATGCTCTAAGAGTACATGTTACAACAATCAGTAAGAGGGCTCCTTTTATATTTCAATTGAAATGAACATAAGTAGAAATGAGTAATTTTCTTTTATGTAGTAGCAAAAGAGTCAATAATCCTTTCAAGAAAGAGACAATTTCATTTCCTCCCAACTTGGATTCACCATAAACGTGATCCACAAATGATATTGGAACCTCACCAACAGTGTAGTCCAGTTGCCTCGCTCGAACAATCATCTCCATCTGGAAGACATAGCCTTGAGAGACACATCTTTCTATTAACTTCTGTAGAACTTCTTTCTTATATAATCTGAAGCTTCCTGTTAAATCAGATGCTCCTGGTCTCAGCAAGATCTGAGTTATAAAATTGGCCCCACGGCTGATTATTTTTCTTTTCAAATCCCAACCATACACACCTCCATTTCCTTTGTAGCGAGTTCCAGAGACAATATCAAAATTACCTTCCCTTTGCTTTCTAATGAATTCAGGAATAAATTTTGGATGGTGGGAGAGGTCAGCATCCATGATAATTATGTAGTTTCCTGTGGCGTGCTTCATTCCGTGGATATATGCAGTTCCGAGTCCCAACTTTTTCTCCTGTGGTCTTAGAAGAATTTTGTCTGATCCGTAGATCTTTTCCAACTGTTCAGCTACATCCCTTGTTCCATCTGGGCTTCCATCATCTATGATTATAATTTCATAGTTGAATCCACTCTCGGAGAAGCTTTTCACCAGCAGCCACACGATGAGAGGCAGGTTCTCACGCTCGTTGTAGGTAGGTAACAGCACCAAATACTTGTTCCGGGGCCGTGAGCGGCCCTCCGGCTCCCGGGGAGACCCGACCGGCGCACGACTCGCCTCCATGGGGCCACGGCGGAACTGCCTGCAGTATCTCTTGATACCAACATTCTGATTGTTTTTTCTTCTTGAGATGGGGTTTTGCTATGCAGTTCAACCTAGACTTGAACTCACTATGTAGTACAGGCTGTTTTCAAACTCACAGTGATCCTCCTGCCTCACCCTCCGAGTGCTGAGATTCTAAACATGCACCTTTGTAGATGCTTTTGTTTTTTTTGTTTTTTGGGTTTTTTTTTTTTGTGGAGCTGGGGATTGAACTCAGTCAGGTCCTTGCACTTGCCAGGCAATGTAAATGCTTTTGATCAGAGGCTTAAACCTGCAAAGTGTAATGTTTGGTAGAATCATCTTCCAATAGTAACTACACATGAATCAATGTTCTTTAAGTTCAAAAAGATGTAAAGATATAAGACATAAAAATTGTTTAGACTATATTAAGTAAAAAAGGATGAACATGACATATAGTAAGATCTCATTTTTGTAACAGGTGCAGGTATGGATATATAAAAAAATCTGGTGATTTACCAATTTACCAATAGTGTTCATCATTGGCTGGGTAAGAGTATCAGTTGTTTTTAAAAAGGTCTTAGCTGGGCGTGGTGGCTCACACCTGTAATCCCAGCACTAGGGAGACTGAGGCAGGAGGAACACTGAGTTTGAGGCTAACCTGGGCTATAAACTGAGTTTTAGGCCATCCTGAACTGCATAGTGAAACCTTGTCTCTAAAAGGCAAAAAAGTCTTTCTGTTTATATTATATGTATTTTGTTTTTTCACCAAGGAGTACAGTAGTTTTTGTGATTAAAATTTTGTCTTTAGCCATACCAAAAACTATACCTCCTCTTCTTTGTCTTCTATTAAGTGTATATATCAATGATGTATAGTTTTATTTTGTTTTTGCTGGCTTAGTTAAATCTTGGAAGTACAGTCATCCCTCAGTGTCCTGGCATTGATTCCAGGAGTGTCTGCAAATACCAAAATTTGTGCCCAAAAGTCTTGTACTCAATGACATAGTGCTGTGTGAAACCTATACACATTTTTTGTATACTTTAAATCATCTCTAGATTAATTATAATACCTAGTATGATGCAAACATCATGTAAGTGGTTGTTACACTGTATTTTAGGGAATAGTGACAGGCCAAGAAAGCCTATATAAGTATAGTTCAGATGCAACTTTTTTTTTCATACTGGGTACTGAACCCAGGGTTTTTGCATCTGAAGTCCCAACTCCTTATAAATAAATAAATGCATTTTATTTTAATTTTGAGACAGTGTCCCACTAGGTTGCCTGGGCTGACCTTGAACTCACAATCTTTCTGTGTCAGCTTCTCAGGGTGCTAGGATTATAGGTATGCAACACTGCACCCCACTACAGATACAATTTAAAGTACTTTTTTTTTTTTTTTTTTTTTTTTTTTTTTTTTTTTTTCGCAGAACCGGGGATTGAACTCAAGACCCTGTACTTGCCAGGCAAGCGCTTATTCTACTGAGCCATCTCCCCAGCCCCTACAGATGCAATTAAAAAAAAATGTTTTTTTCCAGAGATTGGTTGACTCTGTGGATGTGGAACTGGTTGGTCTAATGTCAAAGAAAAGTAAAGACATTAAGATAGAGAAAGAGTATAGGAGAAAAGTAAAGACGGGAATCTTAGAAGACACAGGTCTGGAGAGAGTTTTCAGTTGGAATGCTGATCAGTATATCCTTATATATCTCCCTTACAAAAATCAATAGATTATTTGACATTTTGTATGAGTAGAAATGGTGGGAAACTCAAAGAAAAGTAAGTGGAAAAAATAGTGATGTGGGTTGCATTTTGGATGCTGCCTGAGATCATCAAACTGATGTATGCATATTGCCTGCTGTACTTAGGGTTGAATCATCAGTCACCTAGAATAGGGGTTCTCAAGCTCTTAAAAATTGTCACAGAGCCCAAATTTATGTAGCTTATAATTGTTTGTTACTTGGGCCGGGGAGATAGCTCAGTAGAATAAGTGCTTGCCTGGCAAGCACGACGTCCTGAGTTCAATCCCCGGTACCACAAAAAAAAAAAAAAAAAAATTGTTTGTTACTTATATCCTTAGAAATTAGAACTAAGAAAAAGATCTTTATCCTTTATGTTTTTGTCGGTGCTGGGTATTATATCTAGGACTTAGCATACGCTAGACAAATGCTCTAACATTGAGCTACACTCCTAGTCCCAAAATTAAGAAAAATTTACATCACAGGAAAATAGAAGGCCTCATAATGATGTCATTGCCACACAGAAAGGAGCTTCTAGAAGCTGCCGGCTGTCTGGGGTTGGGAAAGGCTGAGAAAAGCAAATAAGTTAATACTGTCATTCAAACAGTAGGAACAATGTGTTCTTCCTGAAAGGGCCTCGAAAGGCCACGGTCCATAATCCACTCATGAGAATCACTGACTCAGAGAACTAATAAAATTTTGAGTGTCATGTCTTTGTTTTCACCCTTTGCTGTAATAGTCTTTTTTTTTTTTTTTGGGTGGAACTGGGGATTGAACTCAGGCCCTTGTGCTAGCCAGAGAAGTGCTTATTCCACTGAGCCATCTCCCCGGCCCCTGCTGTAGTATTCTATTGTTCTCACACTGAACCTCATCTGGTTCTCTTATCTTTTCTCTCTCTTCTATTGCCTTTTTTTTTTTTTTTTTTTTCCTATTGCCTTTTTGATCTTCTATCTGGGAGATTTCTAGAATTTTGTCATCTAGCCTAAATGAGTGTTTCTTTAATTTTTAATTTTGTAAATAGCATCTTATTTTTATTTTGTGTAGCACTTTTTTATATATCATTGAGAATATTAGTAATTATTGTTTTCTCCTCCTCCAACATGATCTCTGTGTCTTTCAAGTTATTTTGAATGCTTATTGTCCACTTTTTCCTTTCTGTTGTTTAGTACCTGGGATCGAACTCAGGAACTGCAGCTTGTTAGGCAAATGCTTACACTGCTGAGCTGTCTCCTCGGCTTACTATCCACTTTGTCTTTTT
>NW_004524723.1:4476229-4481652 GCF_000260255.1 Octodon degus | reverse complement strand
TTCTACTGAGCTATCTCTCTGGCCCTAGTGTAAGAATTCAAAAGAAGAAATAAAAACTGAAAAGTATAATAGACACAGTTAAATGGGAATTAACAGAATTTAAGGATCAAACAGAGAGAGAGAAAGGAGAGAAGATAGGAAATAAGGTAGGGGCAAAACCATGCATGATGGCTGAGGCAGTTGTCCTAAGAATTTTCATCCGTTTTTAAAAAATAGCAGTTAATGGGTAGAATTCTCACCTTGACTAACTCTCTATGCTGATATCTGTGAACTAAGCAACTACAATTTTTTTTTTATAGAGTCTCTATGTAGCCTACGCTGTCTAGACTGGTGTTGAATTCACCATGTAGCCCAGGCTGGCCTCAACTCACAGCCTCCTTATTGATCCTCCTGTCACAGCCTCCTTATTGTTGGGATTACATGTATGCACCCTCATCTTCAGCCACTTTCTCTTTTGTGATATGGATTTTTCTCAAGCCAATATTTTATAAATTGATATTTGATGGCATTTAGCTGTTAGACATTCTGAGCGATGTCTGCGTGGGGCCTGTGGACTGTGGGCCTTGCTGTAGTAGCGTGCTCTGAGTCCTAGGATGACCTCACACAAACCCACCATTTGCAGAATTTAGATGGATGTCATTTTAATGTCTATATGGGTGCAGCTTTACCAGTTAGAAACTGATGAAAACATCTTGGGGTTTGATCAGATCCAAAAAGGTTTCAACAGCCTTATATAAGAATCCTAAGGATCCATGGGAATAGCCATAGTATCTTTAGAGGCTGATAGGAAAAATTATATAACCAAAGAGAGCTAAAAAATCATAAATCTAGTGAAGTATGGAGGAAGTCAGCTACAATCCCTTTTGGGGTTTCAGACATCCAGGAATAAAGGAATATTTAGTAATTAAACTCAAGGACTGGATTTTGGAGTCCAAAACAGTGACTACAGGAAGGTACCTAGTAATCTAAGTTGGCTGTGGATAAACCCGAAAGCTCTCCTGCACTTGGAGGCAGGGCTTCTGCAGGGTGCTTGCACCATGAAGGTGTGGTACTCTCTGGAAGCTTCCTCTACTGTTGAGTACAGCAGTGGGGGTGCTGCTGACAGGTGGGGCTTGGTGAGAAGAGGTGGTCACCAGGCATACTGTGTTCCCTTTCTTGGGCTTGCTCTTCCTTCTTCTTCCTGGCTGCCAGGAACTGAGCACCTTTCATCCTGGCAAGGTTCTTTCACACTGCCATTTCTGCCTTGGAGTCTGTTCACCTTGGACTGAACTTCTGAAACTGTGAGCCACAAGAAACCTCTTCCATTAAGATGCAGCTGTCAGGCAGTGTGTCTCTGAAGCAGCATTTAAAAAGCAGTCAGCTCCCCTTGAACTTCCCCTAAGCTTCTTGTTCTGATACAGATAAGATTGGCAGCTACGTTCTGTAAAGAATTTCCGTCATCTTTTCTTGAAGGACTCACAGGGCTCTGTCTTCTTTCAAGGGTAAGTTATTAGTTGATTTGTCTTGCCTCTGTACCCTTTCTTGCTCCTGTATCCTGCTGGTTGCTAAAGACCAACCCCCTCAGCCAAATGTGCAAAAGTAGAACTTTTCCTTTATTGTAATGACCAGCACTTTGGACATGAGTTTGGCTGGGTTGATGTGCATCTAAAATCCTGGAATAAACCCTCCCTTTTCCCTATTGGTCTTTTGTATTCTGCAGCATTTCAGCGACTAGGGAAGTTACTAAGACACTTAGCTTGGCAGTCAATGTAACAAGAAATGTGACCAAGGGATCATATACCTTCTGGTCCCAAGCCCAATCCAAGGATCTGAGTTTAAAAAGTAGATTTAACACCAGAGAAGTTAATTATGTTCCCCTAGTAGGGAAGGCCACGTCCCTGCAATTGTGCTCATATTCTGACTTCATAGAATTTAGAATTTAGTAACATATTGGAGTAAATTAATAAAATTATTTTTAATTCTTTTATTTTTTAAAGAGAATAAAAAATAAAACAACATTAGAAACTATACAGAATTTCACTAAACAAAATGATAGGAATTCAACAATGTTTGTACATTACATAATGTTGTCTTCAAATTAGTTCAGATTACCAGATATAAGTATGCAAAATTGGTCAAAATTATAAAAAATTAAAAAGGAGAGAGGAAAAAAACTGTTAACTGTTTCTTTCCATAGACCAGCAGAAATCAGCAGTACAATTACCAAGCTGTCCTGTGTATATACCACAGTGATATATGTGCACTCACGTTTCTAGTAGTGTAATTTGTCATAACTAAGTCTGGGGAATAACCCAAATGCCCATCAACTGAGAAATGGTTAAAAAGCTGTGGTATTTTTATATAATGGAGTATTACTCAGCTATAAAAAAGTTAAAACTGAGGCTTTTATAGGTAAATGGATTCAACTAGAGACCATACTCATAAGTGAGCTAAATCAGACCTGCATGTATAAATACTATATTATGTCCCTTAGTGTAAGAACCTGAAAAAGTAAATAAAATCTGAAAGGTACAATAGATACTGTGAAAGGGAAGGAAATGATGAAAGTGAAAGAAAAAAAAGAAAAGGAAAAGGAAATAAAATTCTTCTGTTAGGTATATTAAGAGATCTAGCTTGTATTTCCAGTTCAAAATATAAATTATGTAAGGGCCAGCTTGATAGCTCAGTGAACTAAAGCACCTACTTGGGCAGAGCTCAGTGGCTGGGTTCGACCCCAGGTGTGCAGTGCCGGCCCTGCCTTCAGGGCCTGCTGAGAGGGCGATTGAGACTGGGTGTGGTGGCACATGCCTGCAATCCCAGCACTTGGGAAGCTGAAAACAGGAGAATCACGAGTCTAATCCAGTGAGACCTTGTAGACTCTGCCCTAAATACATTTTTTTTTTCAAAGTTTTATTGATAAACATCAATGAGACAGTTTCAAATCAAGTCGGAAGTACAGTTTCAACAAATAATACCTAAATACATTTTTTAAAAAGTAAATTATGTAATTGATTTAGATTGTACTCTAATCAAAGCTTAACTCTTACTAAATTTACAGAAGTATTGGATCATTTAAGAAAAATTAAGTCCTACCATATTTATACATTTATTTGTGAAACATTTTATTTGAGGAAGTATTTTCTAGGGGCTTTTTATTTTTTATTTTTTAATTTTTTGTATTTAGGGATGGGTCTACAGGGTGTTCAGAGTCTCTACTAGATCAGACTCACAGTGATTCTCCTGTTTACAGCCCCCCAAGTGCTGGGATTACAGGCGCACCAGGACGCCCAGTCTCAATAGTCTCATCAAGCCCCAGGGGTGGGGCTGGCAGAGCAGGCCTGGGGATCGAAACCCCAGCCCCTGAGCCTGCTTGCAGGTGCTTTAATCTGCTGAGCTATTTGGCTGGCCTCTAGAGGTTTTTTTAAAAAGATTTTATTGTAAAACAACTGAAGAATTTAAAATGACTATAGTGTTCACTACACTTACCAATGGACTTGTAAAATGTTGTATGGTACGGGTCGGTGCTGAAAGAAACGACGAGAAGACCTGATGAATGTAGGTAGCTTCAGAGGGCTCACTGAGATTAGTCTCTCTCCAAGTGAGCCCAGAGCCTCAGAAGCTACCTACATTTTTATTGAGGAGTAAGGGCAGACTAAGGAATGTGCATAATTATCTAAGTGAATACAAACTACTATCTATTGACTTCCACCATTTGCCTAACACTAGGTTCACACAAATGCTAGCCCATAACATCCCAAGCAAGGGATCAAAGGACAGGGCGCTTGCAGGAGAAGCTGTTGTCTGCTGCCTTGGGTCCCAGCTTTCCGGGAATTTGCAGACAGCAACTCTCCTCGGGCTCAGTCCAGTGTTGCCTGCTCTCTTGGGACATCAGGCTTTTGTCTCAAATCTATATCTCTACAGTAAAATATTTAAGTAAGTTAGATACTAGAAGCCTACCATATCATATTTGGGAAATGAATTTAAAATTCTGAGGAATTAGTTTTTAAAAATTTACAGCAGTAGTTTGTAAAATTTTTAATTAAAAGAAGAATGAAATGGATGTTGCATGCCATAATCCCAGCATTCTGGAAGACTGAAGCAAGAGGACTGAAAGATTGAGCTCAGCACAAATGATGTCTGAATAAGATCATTTTTGTGCATTCAAAAATCACCCTCAAATGCACAAAATGCCTACACTGACAATTTGATGAAAATAAGACTATTTTACAGAGAAATTCCCCTATGTTATGGTTTGTGTCTAGACGTCCACCCCAAAGCCTCATGTGGTCATAGGACAGGCTTCTAAAAGTTTGTGATTGATTGATGGTCCAATGCTGGGATTATAGGTGTGAGTTCTACACCTGGGACGGGCTGCCTACGCACAATATAATGGAGGGAAACAGATTTGCTCCTCTCTACTCCTCTCTTTTTGATCTTGCTGCTTTTGCTGTTTTCTACCATGAACTATTGCTCTCTGCCTTGTGCCACTGTGCATTGGAGCCATCTGATTATGGACTGAAACCTCTACAAACTGTCAGATAAAAAAACCTTGCCTTTCTTAATTTTGGGCATTTGGCATTTTGTCTCAGCAATGAGAGAAAATAACCAAGACATCATATAACAGTATATGTGGGTCATTTCTATGGATTTCCTAAGAAAACTCCTTTAATCATTTGCCTATGTGGGAATAACTTGCTGGTGAGCTGGTCTTGGAACACAGCCTGGATAACTCCTCAGCCTGTATGTTGTGGTTTGTGTCTATTTGCAGTGCCCCCTCAAATTTCATACTGCTGTGGGGCAGACTTCTAGACTTTGTGATTAATTCATGATCCAGTGCTGAGATTATAGATGTGAGTGCTGCTGGGATTATGGGTGTGGGTGCTACACCTGGCCTGGGGCAAATAGTCTGAATGCAACATAAGGGAGACAGACTTCCTCTCTATAGCCATTATTGTTGCTACTCCTTCTTTTGCTCTTTGCTCTTTGCCACCTCCATGAATAGCTGCTCTGTGCCACTCTGCCTTGGAGCCAGCTGAGTATGGACTGAAACCTCCACTAACTGTGAGCTAAATAAACCTTTTCTTTCTTCATTTTGGGTTTCCAGTATCTGTCCCAGCAATGAGAGAAAAGTAACTGAGACACTGCACGTAGGAGGACTTAGTGTTATGTCAGTTTTTCTTTCCCTCTTCTCATCTCTCCTACCCTCTGTTGTACCCTGTCAAAATTGACTCCATTTTGTTGCCCTTCTAACCTTGCTGTGTTCCTGTTCTGTATGTGCCGACCCCTCCCAGTTCCTCACCCCTTGACTGCCAACTCAAATTCCTCCCAATTCCTTACCCCTATGACTCAAGTCTTATGATATTTGTTCCCCAAACCTTATCTCAATGAACTCTGTATGACTGCCAACTCAGCACCTTCACCCAACAGGACCACCCCATGAACTA
>NW_004524723.1:4454279-4475594 GCF_000260255.1 Octodon degus | reverse complement strand
AAGTAGGTGCTTTAGACCACTGAGCCATCTCACCAGCCCCCAGGTCCTATACATTCTGTAGTCATTCTGTTGGGCAGAGGAAGAGAGCCAGGATGACTACTGAGTTTTCTGAGCCCACTGTGCCTATTGTCAGCCAGTTCACAGCCTCCCTAGATTTACTTTTTTTGCCAGGGTTGGGAAATGTACTGTCATCTGGATATATCAGCTAAATAAGGTAGGAAGATATCCAGTTCTACTTGCTAATTCTGTGGTAGGAATCACCTTGCTTTTTGAAGTGTTTTTCCCCATAGATAACTTACAGAACAGAGAAATTTAAAAAAATTGGAGGTATTGGGAATCAAACTCAGTACCTTGTACTAACCAGGCAGGTGCTGTGCTGTGCTACTTGATAGGTTCCAGCCTGAACACAAACTGCTAAATTATAATGGTCCTGATTCAACATGGCTGAATCCCCAAAACAATAGCTTTATTTTTCCAATGACCACTTCCTCCTTCCCCACCCTAGCCCTGGCTACCTTTCTTGCACTCACAGGGAGCCCCCAGTCAGCTCCTTGTGTATCACTGAGCCTTCAAACTCCACCCCTATCAAAAAGTACATAAAATCTCAGCCTTCTTGTCTTAGGTCAGAGGATCCTCCCATATTCCTGCCATCAATCCTCTCTGTGTCCTGCTCAATGGCAGTAAGGGCCTTTTGCATCCTTTTCATTTACTTCTGTTTCTCTGATGCTGCACTGTCACAAAACCTAACACCACTGAGCTATATCCCTGACCTCCCAGTGTAGAAAAATTTGAAACTTGGAATTAATGAACAATGAGTCTATACCAAAAGTTTGTAGACAATTAGCTGACTGTTATAAAGGGTAAAAATTGCCACAATTTATAAATGTTAATTGGTTGTACTTTCAATTCTAGAGTTGGGCAACATTTCATTCCATAAAATAAAATGAGTGTTCCAATGAGTTTGTTTTAGCAAACATGCTTATTTAATTGAGTCACCTGCAGAGGCCAGATGAGGGACAAGCAAATTTATTAGTCAGTGGTACACATCCAGTACATGACCCAGCAATGACTGTAAAGGGCAGGAGTGAAAAATATTTATACAGTTCTGGTTCCAGGTCTAGGGGAATGATGAGTTTTTGTGCATTTTTTAAAAATATGATTTAGTTCAGCTATAGAAATACTCCCACAAAGTATAGGCTTAGTTTGTGCAAAGGAACAAAGGTGTTTGACATTTTCTGTAGGGAACAAGTCATCTTATGACAAAGCATGGGGCGCTATCAGGTTAGGTAACTATGACAACATTTAGAAAAAATAAACTTAAGGAAACAGAAACTTCAGCTCTAAGTGCCTGAGTGCCTGAGTTCAACATGGTGTTTGTTTGGTCCTTTTTCCAACTTCATTCCCCACTCAAGGACACTTTCCTTTTTTGCAAAATAGGTGAAATGTCCTTAAACCATCTGTCTACAGAGGTTTGTACTCAGGCTTTTCTGTTAACACCAGAAGTTGTACCTGGTCCAGGCCAGCTTGAATTCTCCCTAGCACTCATTTGATCAGGCAGGGCCCAATTACAAGTAAGGCTATACAGATCACCAAAGGCCCAGGCAGATTTGTCAATAAAGAAGTTAGCCAGGGATTTCAGCTGCATGTCTGGACATACCACCTGTAGTGGTTGATACATTGAGTCAGTTTGGGAAGTTGAAGGCTTGGTTGGATTGGCTCGGTGATTCCATGCCCTGAGGTGTGGGGGCCCCTCCCTAGGGCATGGAGGGCCCGCCTTAGAGTGATTCAGCCTTTAGAAGATAAATAAAGGGGATTGAGGAAGAAGGGTTTGTTTCACTACCTCAGAGGAACTTCAGTCTTCACAGTCAGCTTGGATGTTGTCTCCTGGCTTCCCGTGCAGACTCTCTGGCCTCTGCTTTGGATCCTTTAGCTTTCCTTCACAGACTCTTCAGCCTTCCATTGCAGACTCATTGGCCTCCTCACACAGACTTGCACATAACACAGCAGTGGGCTCCAGACCTTGGACTGAATCCTTCAGTCTCTGGTGTGTCGATAACCTCTGCGTGCTTCCTTATCTGACTGTGGGTGACCATCATAAGCCAGTCTTGCAATTTCTTACACATTTGTTCATCTTGTATTATATCTATTCCTTCTATTATATGTTTCTCTAGTAAAACCCTGACTGATACACCACCCTTTGGAGCTTTCTTATTGGCTCAATCTATCTTTTAACTATTGGAGGCTACTCCATTAGCCTAAAAGACAAGTGAGAATGGTCCAGTTAATTGGTCACCTCCTTGTCCACTGTTATTTCCAACTAAGGAAAAAACTAGTCCAAGACAGTCAGATAATATTTTGTGGAAACTTATGGGTCTTTTTTTTTTTTAAATCTTTTATTTATTTGATACAGGGTCTTGCGAGGCAGCTTGGACTCATAGTGATTCTCCTATCTCAGCCTCCCCAGCTCTGGGATTACAGGCATATACCACTATGCCTGATTTCAGTGGCCGTCTCATTATGGAGCCAGCACAGCATGTGGTGCTAGGGATCAAACCTGGGTCCAAGAGCTTGCCGGGCAGGCACTTAGACCACTAAGCTGTCTCCCCAGCCCAAACTTATAGGTCTTAAATAGAAAATCCTGGGCCTAGAGTTTTTGATAGGAAGTCTTCCTGTAATATATGAGCAATTGGACCTTGGGTCAAGCCTGAGGGTTAAAATTTCAAACACACCAGTTATCAGAAATGTAAGACTGGTTCTAAGTGCTATAGATCACCTGGGTTTCCTATTTTAGTGAAGGGAGTCAAGATCACAGCCAGGTTAAAGTGACTGAAGCTGTCAGCCTGGCTCCTTCCCTTTCTTCTGGCTCACTGCTGAGGAAATCCATCTTTTCTTGGTACCCTGCCCTTCCCTTCTCTGTGTCTACCTTCTGTGCTCCTACTAGATGCTCCTATCTCTAGTAGTGCCAAGTTCTGAGGACACTGAAGAATTTTGCCCTTATTGGTTGTCTCACATCACAAGTGATCTGGTAGTTGCTTGTGAATTGCAAGTGTATTTATATTTTGAGGTGAGAAGAAAAAACTTTTACTTTCATTTAAAAATGAAAAGTTAGGCATCGTGGTATACACCTGTAATCCCAGCTCTCAGAGAGGCTGAGGCAGGAGGATTTCAAGTTTGAGCCCATTGTGGGCAACCTAGAAACTCAGGGAGAACCTGTCTCAAAGTAAAAATCAAAAAAGGGCTGGGAATGTAGCTCAGCTCAGAGGCCCTTGGTTTAATCCCACATACCACAGCAGCAAACAAAATTTTTAGGAGTTGTATATGATGATGAATTAAAATAATATCTCAGTACAGAGTATATATTTATCTAATATAATAGAAGAAAATATAGGCCACTGCTCTCCAGACTAACTTTACAGAAGCTTTTAAGTTCACAATAATTTTCTTTTTTGACAATTTTACCTAATTGAAGATTTAATGCTCTAAAGTATATGCTCAATCACAAGCTGCCCAGAAATATTCTTTGTTTCTTTTCCAGGATGAGGATGACTCTTCATATATTCCCTTTTTCCAAATGAGCACTTTGGCTTTTAGAGCACTGATGGCATACTCACGGCTGCTAGAGACTCGGCCCTGCGGGCTGAGATCACAGCGATAACTACGCTTGCCTCCGACACTGGAACTAAGCCAAGTCTATGGAACACTGCTGTGTGTTTTACCAGCCACTTCCTAATGTCATGACAAATTTTTCTGATTTCATTTTCTACCATTGGTATGTATGCTTCATATTCTAAACTAATGACTTTTGTCCCTTCAAAGTTATTTCTTGTAGTCCCTACAAATAAGGACACTGCACCACACACTGGAGAAATCACGAGCTGCGAGGCTTTGTCCACAGAAAGCTTCTCCGCCATGCATTTTATTACGTCTCTTGATTTTTCTTCGACTTCGTCCATATCTTTCCCACATGGCTGAAAAGCATCACCCTCCACTAATGGGAGGGGTGATGGCGAGTTCATTTCCTGGCTGCAGCTGGAGGAGCTGGTCTCCCCGCTCGACATACTCCTGACGAATGGCAAAGATAACCTGATTTTTAATGTCAGCCAATCCAGGATGCCGAGTTTCTAGCTCATTCCACAGCTGCAACACTTTTATTTCTTGTGGCACAGAAATTGTCTCTGAACGAACTCCTGCTATTTCAGCATTTTTTGCAAAATACAATACTTCAACCTGGCAGTGGGGAACCATCCCACCTGCGACCCTGGACCCTGGCCATGACCACTTCACAATCATTTTTTAAAAAATTAAAAAATTAATTAATTTGATACAAGGTTTTGCTATGCAGTTCAGACTCAGTGATCCTCTTATCTCAGCCTCCCCAGCACTGGGATTACAGCTATACGGCACCATGCCTGGTTTTAGGGCCAGCACCAGCATACAGTACTGGGCATCAAACCCAGGTCCTTGCACTTGCCAGGCAGGTGCTTAGACTGCCGAGCTATCTCCCCAGCCCATGTTTGTTGTTTTTGTTATCACGGTACTAGGAATCAAAGTGGGACTTCACACATGCTAGGCAAGTGCTCTATCATTGAGTTATTCACCCAGCCCTTTATGTTTTGAGATAGTTCCACTAAGCTGCCCCGTCTGGTATTGAATTTGAGATTTTTGTCTCAGCTTTTTAAATACTGGGATTACAAGTGTGCACTACCACACACCTGGTCTAATTTCATAATTTGAAGTAATATTAAGCACAGTTAAGGTAAAATTTGGTGTTCTGCTATTCCTCCTAGTCCACCTAGAACTTTGCTAATAGGACTTTACAGAAATTTCTAATCTATGTTGACCAGTACAGCAGCCACTAGTCACATGTGACTATTGAGCACTTGAAGTATGGATCATACAGCTGAGAAACTGAAATTTTACTTACGTTACATTTATTTTAATTTAATTTAATTTAATTTTTTTTTTTGCGGAACTGGGGATTGAACTCAGGCACTTGCACTTGCTAGGGAAGTGCTCATTCTTCTGAGCCATCTCCTGACCCCTTACATTAATTTAGATAGACCATTGTGATGAGCTGCTCCCATACTGGTCTCACAGATCTTGAACATGGTGATGACTTTGTATCAGGATAGTCTAGGTTATGCTGTAGCCACAAAGTACCCTGAGGTCTTGGTGATTTATAAGAGATTTATAATGAGGTCTATTTCTTGCTGTCTCGTGCACCATTTTGGTTGGCAGAGGATGCAGATGGGTAGAGCAGCCATGATCCTGTGGTCACCAGTCCTTCTTGACTTCCTTGTGCCCCCACTTGAGTGCTGTGGCCTAGAGCAGACACACAGCACTTCTGCTCACGGACACCTCCCCCACAACCCAGAAACCAGGATGGAACGCCTCTGTGCCAGGAGCTCAGAAACCTCACAATGGCTGCCATAGACTTTGGCTCCATCTCAAGATACAGAGAAAGATGTCCCATGGGACAAAGAAAACAGTATTTCTGTGTTCCTGCAAGGTGGAGAAATGTTTCTTCGGAATTCAAATTCCACTGCCTCCTTGATACTTATTAACAGAGATTTATCAAGTGTAAGTAGGATGTGAAACAAAACGCAAATTTCAAACATTTTGATAAAAAAGAAAAACAATCTTTATATAAAGTTAAAGCTAACAATAGCCATTATACCCAGTTCAATAAGCCAATTCTTCAAATTTAAGCAGCACAGCATTTGGTTTTAGTTACCAAGATTCATCTGTGGATTCTACAATTTGTGGCAAAGAAAAAAGAGATTAAACAAACAGCATGCACTGTGGTATCTTTATTTAAAAACTGTGAGCTAACTACATTCGTAGTGTTCTGATTTACCATTCTGATGGCATAATAAACCAAAAGAACATTAACACAGTCCCAAGAAGGCATTAAGCTGTAAACACATGTATATAACACTCATGCACATACATACAATACACACACACACACACAAATTATATTCTAAACACAATTAAAAGTGATGAAAAACACTTTGGTCTAAATCAAATTAAAATCCCTTTATTATAATAAATTGTGGCAATACTGTGGCTATAATGAAAAATACTGTAACTGTTTAAAAAGCAAAAAAGGAAAAGTACTGGCAATTTGAAAAAGTAGCTAACAATAGAATGGAAGATAACATAAGATCAAAATTCTAACATTGATACTTGGTAGGATTGCACATAAGTAATTTAAAATTGGTTCATAAGGAACTATTAGAAAGTCCACTGGAATATTATGTTGTTGCACTTTACAAACAGTGGAAAAGAAAAGAGTACTTGGAATGTTACACACGCATACACACACACGCAGAGGAAATGTACTAGATATATCCATTTATGGTATTTGTTTATGGTCTGTGACCCTCAAAAAGTTTTATAAAGAAAAAATTTAAGTGCCAATGTAGTGAAAAAAGTTAAAAATTCCTAAAGATGCAAGTCTGAGTGCATTTGTCAGGCCTAAGAATACATTCCAAGACTGGGGGCGAGGCATGATTGATGCATAATCAAGTAGAAAAATAGCGTGGAACTCTATGGTAGGCTGTGCTCTCTGGATGTGTGGCGAGTCAAGATGAATTAAACTCAGGCTAGAAGATTCCAAAGTACAGGGAGCTCGGCAGCTGTTCATGAGTTGAAATACATTTCAGGGAGCCTAATAAATAATCAAGACTAACATTTCAGCAAACTTTTTTTTCCACATTCAGACACAAAAATCTTTACCATGCATGCAGGCTGATACCCAATAACAGCATAAATCTGAATCCTGGCTGAAGAAAAAAAGCACATTAGCAAGGATCTGCCTGCACCATGGGTTCTTACTGGAAAGTCTGAAGCTGCTAGACACTTGAAAAGAGGGGATAAGTTTAATTTAGGTTGCCTACTGATTTTAGAAGAAAGGAGTCAGCCATGAGCAGGGTTCCTGTCTTCACAATCTTAGAAGCACAATTAATGTCCTTAGTGCCAAAATTTATGACAAATTCAGAGCCAGAAAAGCTTATAAGTGGAACAGGGGAGAGGAATAGAAGAGTGTGGATGTCTACAGTGAGCTTCGAAAAGAAGTGTGTTCTGGAAGGCAGAATGGCTCAACTGCTTTCAGAATAAAATGCTGCAGTGCCAGAGAAGATCCAGGGGCTGGGTAGAGAAGCCACCTGTCTCCAAGGACCTTCTGGGCTTAGCAGAGTCACAGGACCCAGAGCCCAGATGTGGACTTGATATTCATGGATGCCTTCATGAGTTCGCCCAGATATTTCTTCTGGCTTCTTTTTCCCTAAAGCCAACTGGTCATGCAAGTTGCTGGTGATTTCCCTAAATGAATTGTAGCTGCACTTTATCTGAAGGTGTCAGCTAATTCATACTAATGCCCACCAGTAATGCTCCTAAGTATCAACTGCTGTTGCTGATGAATCAACCCCCACATGACCTAACTAGATAACCTACCAAACTAGGCGCCTTTAATTACTATCTGGAGTTTTTTGAGTTTTAGAGAAATGGTTTTTTAAAATGACTTTGACATTGCTCCTCCCTGGATTTGTTTTACTCTTCCTCTTCTTCCTCTTCCCCTTCCCCTTCTCCTTCCTCCATGGTTTCCACAATGAGTTCGGCCGTGCAGGTGGCTTCTCCAAGGCTGTTGACAGCCTTGCAGGTGTACTTGGCATCGTCATCCCCACAGACATCACTAATAATCAAAGAGCAGTTCCCATCCTCATCGTAGTCTATCTGGAAGTGGCGCGACTCTCGGATTGACTGGTCATCTTTGAACCAGACGACCTCAGGGTCTGGGTATCCTGCACCACAGAGAGAAGACAAGTTGCAGAATCAGTTATTTTGAGTTTCTTATCAACTTATAAGCAATTCTTAAACTACCTCCCTTGATTAATGGGATCAGGAATAAATTAAGAATGTTGGCTGTTAGTACCAGTTTTGATCCTGATATTGGAATACCCAAATTGGGTATTTTAAAGTTGTCCATTTTTTACTCAGTTGTACTTTCACCATATCTTGCCTTTAGATAAAAACAAAGCACTCTGTGAAATACTGCTTCAACTCTAATTTGCCTCAGATGAATATCTTCTTGGATGAAAATAAATTTTTAAATTTTGCATAAAGGCTCAACTTAAATTCAAAATTCAGAGAACAAATGGGTACAAAGGATCTTTTTGGGGTCCTGGACATTTTCTAAAAATAAATTGTGCTGGTGGCTGCATGACTGTAAATTTACTAAAAATAACTGCATACTTAAAATGGGTGAAATTTATGGTGTATAAATTATAAATCAATAAAGCATAGTGATGGCCATATAGAACATAAGATAAAGGAACTGGAAATATTGCTCTGAAAAAGAAAGTTGTATTTGTCTTATGCTGACCCAAGACATGTAGTGTCTCTAGATAATTGGAAATGGGCCTTATTGATTGGTCTTATGATATATGTTAGTCATGATTCTACAAAGCTCAGTATTATAATATATAAAGCCCACATATATAAACATATATTGTATGTTTTAAAGGTGTGATGTATATACACATATGTCCCCAACATTACACACACACACACACACACACACACACACACACACACTATAGTCCAAGAAATTTGCTGTTAAATTTTGGAGATTTTTTACAGGAAAAAGTTGTAGTACCAGTCAGATTTTAAAAAATTATACACAAGACTTGAGAATTTTATGTTCTTTTCCAGTATAATTTTATTTTTATTTGCTTACTTGTAGTACTGGTGATTAAACCTAGGGTCTTTGCACTGAACTACATCCTCAGCCTTTTTCAATTAAAATTATTTTATTTTAGTTTGAGACAGGGTTGTGCTGAGTCCCTAAGTTGTTCAAGCTGGTCTTAAACATATGATCCTCCTGCTTTAGACTCCCAGAGTGCTGGAACTGCAGGCCTGTGCCACCATACTCAGCTAGTTTTTATCCATATGTTTTAACATTCCATTCAGATATTAATACAAATCTCAAAGGGATAATCCCAAAAAAGTAAGTTAGTACAAAAGAGGATAATCACTGTGCAATACCTTTAAAAATGTTCTTTTTTCTAAAAAAAAAAAAAAAAAAAAGGAAAAAGGAAAGAACCCCAGAAGATCCAAACACAATGGCAAGGGTAAGAGTTAAGGTAGTAGCTCCATTGCTCTCAGCAAAATCTCTAATCTGAGAACTTTTACACTACCAAAGGTAGTATATCCACTTTATTTATTTTTGCGGAACCGGGGATTGAATTTATTCATCTGTAAATGAATAAGCTCTTATACTACTGAGCCATCTCCCCAGCCCCTAATATATCCACTTTAAAAAAAATAAAGAGAAACATAGTGGCAGGCCACACATTTACAAGACATTTTGACGATATGAAGATTCAGGAGAAAACTTGGTTTACCATTCCTCATGTGGGGGTGCTTTCCTCAGAAGGCATTGTGGAACTGCAGAGCTGAGAGTCACACTATGGAAAAGGTGTGCTCTGTTGTGACACTGATCCATGGTGTTGGCCTTGGGGATGCAGCTTAAAAGGTTTAGGGGCTTTACTTGGTCACGCCAAAGTAAAGGGAGGTAACTCTCCACTCTGGTTGCCATGTGAAAGTCACAGACTTGAAGCCAAGAAGCCTGTCATATTCTGCCCTTTATAATCTGTGGCAATGAATAGGCTTTGTGTCACCAACTCTGCTAACTTCTTGGGTGCTATACTAAGATCCTGTAAGGTCCTTGAGCTCCAACTTTCCTCAGTGACATCACTCAGAGAACAGTTTCCTTCTATACTTACCAACCTAACACTTCTCTATGACTTCCCTGTAAGACATAAGGTTTTCCATTTTCACATGCATGGTCTCACAGATCTTCCAGGATCACGCTGAGTGATGTCATTTACAGATGAGAAGCCTGAACTCAGCAGCATTAGATCATTACCCAAGGAGCAGAAGAGCTGCTGACTTGATCCTCTACTCTCAGTGGCCACCTTCCTCCGAGAGCTCTGTGAGCAATCACAGGCTCCCCATTGGTTGGCAAACCTCACTTCATTATGCAAGTTCTGTAGCCAGGGAGGAGCATGGCAAATATTTATTATTATTATTATTATTATTGTTTTGTCTTTTTGAGAAAGGGTCTCACTATGTGGTTCAGGCTGACCTTGAGCTTGCTTTGTAGCCCAGGCTGATCTCCAACTCACAACAATCCCCCTGCCTCAGCCTCTCGAGTGTTGGTGGGCATGGACCACCATGCCCGGCTCTTGGCAAACCATTTTAATTTCAGATCTCATTGCTGGTATAAATAGGTGAAAACAGGGCCCCTAACATAGTCACTGAAATGCACTAATCCTCAGGAAGTGGGGTTGGTAGGAGCTGCCCTTTAGGACCAGCACCTCCTGAATCAGGGGTCTCATGGCCTGCTTGTCCTCATTGCTGTGGGTAGCACAGACTGAACACCTTGCCCGGCCCAGCTCAGCCCCCAAATGTAGCCACTTCCCATGCGGTAAGGACAGGTTTGGCCCAGCTCACCTTCAATCTTGCAGTCGAATCTAGCAGCACTTCCCTCCACAACTTCCAAGTCACGAATAGTCTTAGAGAAATAGGGTTTCACGTGGGGCTTTTCCTCAGCTACAGCCTCAAGGAAAGCCTGAGAGACATCTTCTATAAGACAAAGGAGAGAGCTGGGTCAGTTCTTCATCCTGTGTTCTCTCCTGTAGTGTTCTCTCCTCTCCCCTACTTTAAAAAAAGTTGCTATAATTTAGAAAATAAGTGAATCATAGCAAGCCTTTTCTCTTGGGAATGGGCTGGTTGGCTGCCAAATGGTTTTTGGCAGTCAGGAGAACTGTGCCCCAAATGGGGAAATGTTCAGCCTCCTCCTGCTTAGTGCTGATACATTGAAAAGGGAAATCATCTTTAAAAATGATCTTTGGCTGCACTTCGTGCCACTTCGGGAGCCAGGTGAGGGTGCCTGGGCAGGACACAGCCTCACCAGGCTTGCTGACCTCAGTGTCCCTCCATCCTTCTCATGTGGCAGGTCCTTCACTTCTTCTTAGCAGGGAGGAGTCAGGTGCTCCTTAGTTGAAGGAGCTTTCACCTTGCCAATGTTCTTTACTCTTGGCTTTCATGTTGTATGACTGTGGACCTGAATGAGGGGGAAGCTTCAGGGCCACTGCCTCGGTGCTCAAAAGGGACCTTGACTCTGCTTCTTACCTGTGGGCACAAAGAGTACCAGGCAGTGTGGGACAGGGGTGTCCCTGGCCAAGTGAAGCACCTCAGGAAAGAAAATGAGGGCCAGCCCTACATGCCTCTGAGGAAGAGGTCGGAGAAGTGCCCCAAAGGTAGTGGACAAGGAGCCGGCCCTGCTGCCTCCAGGAGAGATCTATCTGCCCACGGCAGGCTGCTCAGTTCTAATATGTCTCAGCAGCATGAAGGATGGCAAGGCAGGAGGACCATACGAGTTAATGTTTGCTCAGAACAAAAACACAAGGACAGTAGAAAATGGAAGGATATTAAAGATTGTTACTCAGCTAACTATGAAATCTTTTGTTTCTGCCCATCAATATACAAGTTCATTTTTATAATATGAAAAAGGTAAGCTTTTAATAAGATCTTTGTTAATTCTTATATGAAAGATAGGGAAAACAATAATTGAAGTTATTTAGTTATATTAGACAAACAACTTTCCCTCTGAAAATAATGTACAGTTAAACAATTAAAGAATAATTCTACACTTAGTAGTTGTCAAGGCAACCCAAAAGTATTTCTGAATTTATCTTTGTAGGGTAAATGAAAAACAAAGCCAAACTTCAAATCATTAAAATACTCCTCCATCCCACAACCCTTTCTTTTTCTCTCCCTCCCACCCTCCCTCTCTCCTCTCTTTGGCAAGATATTCATATTGAGATATAGTCCCAGCCCTTTTAAAATTTTTTATTTTGAGACAGGGTCTTGCTAGTAGCCCAGGGTGCTTAGTAGCCCCGGCTGAGTTGCAACTTGCATTCCTCCTGCCTCAGCCTCCCAGAGTTTTGGGATTACAAGTGTGCATCACTATACCCAGCTGTGCCCCCACCCCTCTCTTTCATACCAGCTGGCTGAGAAACTCTCCAGGTACACCTTACCTTCAGATTCTAGTTTCTCTGCATTGAGGGGGCTGGTTGGTGACCCTGTTGAGGACTTCCTGCCACTGAGCCCTGAGATCATTGCCATAGAGGACAGTCTTCCAATGGCTCTCACAGCATTGCCCGTTTTCTGGAAAATAGATGCAGTTCAGACCCAGGTGGTGCCCCTAGTTCCAGCAGGGCAGTGCTGGGAATCCAGGGAGAAGAGCCCAGCCGGAGAGCAGCTGCGCCTTGGATGGAGGGCTTCCCAGGCTGAGCCGTGCAGAGGAGTGAGCCTGGCCTTGCCCTGCTCAGCACTATCAGCGTGTCAGAAGATGTTCCGAGAATGGAATGGGCCTGGAACTGATGTGCGCCTTCATGTGACTAAACAAGGTCAATATGAGACAAAAACCCTTTTCATACTGCGCTTCAACTCCCATAAAAGGGATAGTTTATATAAAGCAACTGCGGCTGAGACAGCTCCAAAGACTTATTGCTGACTGGCCCAGTGCAACTGTTTCTTGTAAAACAATGCCAGTGATAGGAGTTTAACTTGTCCAGAGAATCCTTACTACAGATCCCATGAGTCCTGATGCAAAAGAAAAAAGCGCTCTACTGACCTTGGGCAAGCCACTTAACCTCTCAGAATTTAGCTCTCTTCTGTGTATTAGAGGGTTGAGCAAGACGATTTCCAACGTCCCACTTAGTTCTGTTTATGATTCAGATACTTAAGAGATTTCGAGAAACTGCAGGGCTGGCTCCAGCACAAGTTGTGACTGTGCACTGGCGTCCAGAAGGGTGTTTGTCTCTGTGTCCACTTAGGCTTCTAAAACTGGCACCTGAATACGCACCTTGGGGGAGGACAGAGTTTTTTGCTGAAAGGATCAAAAACTGAGAAGTAGTTTTTTGCCTTATGAAAATTCTACCAAGCACAGGAATTAGGTCAAGAAATCTTCAATATGGACACTTGTGTCTCAACTTTTAATAAAGTTACTTACTTTTTTTCTAGGGTCAGTAGGAATGGCTAAGGAAGCTAAGACAACCGAGTCTTTCCACCCCTGACTCCTAACGTCTTATTTCGGTATCCGGAAGCTGTGTGGCCACAGAACAGCTGTCATCACAGTCTGTCTGCCTGTTCCCTCTCACAGAGTAAGGAAAGAGCCTCTTCACAGGAAGATGCCTGGCTGTCACTTGCTATACCTCAAGCTGTGCTGGCAAAGCCATTTCCTCTTGAACTAATTTCACACATTCAAGAATCCTCACAGTTTTGACCACCTGGAAGGCCAGTGTTTTCGTAGAAAGGTTATTTCTACTGAAAAGATGCAGGTGTGTCCACAGTGTAAACAGAGACCTACTGTTGCAATCACACTTTTGTGTCGTGCTCCCTGCCCTGCTTGTTGCAGCGTTTCTGTGCACTTTGGTCAGATATTACAACCTGCTCTGTCCTTTGTCTATCTACCCTTCAACCCGCAGCACCGACTGCATGGGAGCGGGTGTACTTCTGGCCCTTGGCTGCCCCCAGGAGCTGGGTCACACTGCAATCCAGAAAGCCCAGATGGGGTGATGAGGTGAAGATGGTGAGAGATTACAACTGACCAAGTGCAACAGCCCACTGATGAAAACAGCCAAATTTTAATTCTTTACCTTTCATCCTTGTTTTCTTCTTTATTTAAAATTTTTTTTGTATTTTTTAGGGAAGGGTCTACAGGGTGTTCAGGGTCTCATTACTAAATTGGATGCAGTGATCCACTTGTTTACAGCCTCCCAAGAGCTGGGATTACAGGCATGCACCACCATGCCCTGTCTCAATTGACTCTCTGAGCGCCCCGGGGGCAGGGCCGGCATAGCAGGCCTGGGAATTGAACCTCCAGCCTGCTTAAAGGCGCTTTAATTCGCTGAGCTATTTGGCTGGCCCTCCATCCTTGTTTTGAGAAAGTTTTTGTCTGAAAAAAAGAGACTACCAAAGCTGGGATGGGGCCAGCCATCCCACTTTGTCTAGGACTTTGGGTTTTCTAGGATAAGTCTTTCAGTGCTACTACCGAGATGGTCCCTGGAAAACTGAGGCAAGCTGGTCGCTCTAGTATTGGCCAGCCATTCAGGTTTTACAAACATGCCAACAGTTTCAAGACTACAAGTTCCCTGATATTTCCCAATAATATCCAAATGTGATGGGCAAGAACACCCTGTGCTATATTGAGTCTAATGCTTTCTCCTCTGTTGCCCTTTGGTCCATACTGCTGGAGTTCACAAAATAAAGGTAGCTACCCATAGGCCTCTTGTTCCTAGTCTTTTACCTCCAGTTTGCACACAGAAACCCTGTCATCCTCTTTGACTTATCTCCACTGCTACTCCTTACCAACATGTCTTTGTGAAATTCTTCCAATATGAATTTAAAATTAATCTTTCAGAATAACTTCATTGTAAGGCCAGTAACATGATTAACCATCTATATCTAGCCTGGCCTTGTTGGTAGGGATTTGTTCTGTGATACCTCCTTTTTCCTGTGGCAACCAGGACACCATAACAGTTGGACATCTTCCCCCACATTAGCCAGGCTGCCTGTGTCTGCCTTGCTCTCCTTCCCACGTCAGCTCACCACATACTATATTCCAGTCCACTCTCCACTACCCCACCACACAGAACTTGGGCTGCTAAGAGAGGGAATCCCCTAATCCAGGACTGCTATGGTCCTCAGCACGGAGATTAGGTGTGGAAAACATTTCCCTAAGAAAAGGACCTAACATAGCAGGTCAAATCAGTTGAAAAGTTATCAGTGAAATTATATTTCAGGGACATAAGGGGAATGAGAAGTTTTTTTTTTTTTTTTTTTTTTTTTGAGAAGTTGTTGACTAATTCTGTATCCAATTTTGTGAAACAAATCCACTGATTTTGCAGAAAAATTATTTCCAATTGCTTTTACTTATGTTAAAGGGTGGAACTAAGGTTCCTTCTCTGAAGCCTTCCCCTTTTCTTCCCCAACCCTCTTCCAGAAAAGCCTATGGCTAATAACACTATAAACAACAAGAAAAAAGCTAAGTGATTAAAATGTTACTGCCAACTATGATTTTCTGGCTGCAGCACTTCACTGATCTCCTCCCACCTTCTTTGCCCATCTCCTGGGTTCAGGCATCCTTCTGGCTTTGATCCACCTTCAGATGTTCTGAAATGATAAAGCCACCCCTTAACCCACAGCCTCATCCAAGTGAGATCCAGTTAGACTCGCTGCTCTGAGGACTACTGCCCCACCCCAACACTAGCTGCCCTGTTTTTCCAGAATTAGTGCTTTGAGATCTGTGAGTGTGAGGATCATTAATGAAACCAATTTTCAATTTTTGTGGATCCCCTTCCTTTTTTGAAAGACCATTTGCTACTCTGATTCTAAAGGCCCCAGCAGGTAAGTGGAATAGGTGTCCCAAACCACTGCACACTTGAGGGCCCCCGGAGACCCAGCCTGTTGCCAACAGGGTTAGGGGTGTGTGTTAACTATGAACTGACTTCACGGCAGAGGAGCTCTGGCTGCCATGGGCCAGAATGGAAGCCCTGTGAACTCTGCTTGCACGGGCACTTGTGCTCCCTTACACCCCCTCAAACTCTGTATGCACTTGTCCTTTGGTGGGAACTATGATTTAGTCCCATTGTGTGGCACATGCCCAGTGTCCCAGGGACTGCCTTTTTCTCCGTCATAAGGGCAGTTTCAGTGCTCCTGCCCCCCTCAATCTCCAGCTAAAGACTCTGTTTTTGTGCAACCCGGCACAGCAGGTGGGCTCAATTCTCTGTCTTCTCTGCCTGTGCTATTGCTCCTTCCTCCCTGGGCTCACTCTAGCTCCTGTTCCATGGTTCATTGGTAACTCCTGCCCCTGGAGGAGTCATAACCACATCAACTCTGGGTACACTCAGCCTCTCTCCTGTTGCACTAACATATATGGTTATGGAGTGATATACTAATAGTTTATAATTCCTGGTGTGCTGTATGTCCTTTTATGTCTATTTGCTTCAGTTCTCCATTGCACTATACATTCCCTGAGGATGGAAACTGTGTCCTCTCCAGGAGCCCAGGAATTTTTAAAACAAATTGTGATGATAAAACCATGAAGTAGGTGATGATGGTGCAAAGTGCTGCATGGTTTTGGATAATAATTAGACAGTTTTTAGATAATAGTTTTATCTGTCTTGTATCAGAGGCAGCTCTGTGCTATTTATAAGACTGTGTGCTCGGGGGCCAGGTTCTGGCTTTTCCACTTTAGCCATGTAACTGCCTATCTCAGTCTGTCTGTTCTTGTCTCTTAATAGTACTTGTCTCCTAAGATTGAAAGATTATTTTAAAAACTTAAAAAATTTAAGATTGAAAGATTGAATGCATATCAAGTACTTTGAATGACCCCTGACCTATGGCTAGCCCCCGTATATATTAGCTACTGGTAGCATGTTGGAATGTTCTATTGTGCCAGCATTTTTGTTCGTTTGTTTGCTTTTTGTATTTTAGGGAAGGGGCTGTAGGATAGGATATTCAGAGTCTAACTACTAGATTGGACTCATAGTGATCTGCCTGTTTATAGCCTCCCAAGAGCTGGGTTTACAGGCATGCGCCACCACACCCAGTCTCAATTGCCATCTCAGTGTGCCCTGGGGGGGGGGCGGGGCCAGCCTGGCAGGCCCGGGGATCAGACCCCCGACCCCTGCGCCTGCTTGCAGGTGCTTTAATCTGCTGAGCTATTTGACCGGCCTTTGTGCCAGCATTGTGTTGAAGAAAGATGTTGACTATCACATTTAATTATCCACAATGCTGTGATCCTGGTAGCATTATCCTCCCTCCCTTGACAGATAAGAACACAAATCCACAGCAAGGTTAAGTCACTTGCCTGAAACCACATGGCTGGTAACAGCCAACTCCCCTCCAGAGTGGAGACTGTGCTCTCTCCTTAATGATAAGTAAAGTCTGACCATCCCATTACCTGTCAGGAGTTCACCTTCTCCAGGGTGCCAAACAGACCTCAATGGATGCTACTTCTCCCTCTCCTACAGCCATGAGACAGCAGTGGCTTAGCAGGAATGAAGGCTGGTGTACCAGGCCACCCTTCCTGGACATCTTGAACCAGCTGAGTGTGTTTGGAGAGACAGCTGTAGTTGTGAAAAACACTGCAGGACCTAGCTTAACACTGTACCTTAATCGGCTGCTCAAAATTAATCCTGGGCTATTTTGGCAACAAACTATTTTTATTTTCTTGCAGTAAAGCCACAGAAAGTAGGGAGTTAGAAAAATACAGCAAATATGAGTAGCGTCCAAGTCCCAATGAGCCCCACATTACCTGCCATTTCCTCCTTGCCATGTACTTCTTCATCCGGTCCTTGGACAGCTTCTTGGCCTCCATGGTTTTAGTGTCTTTCATCAGCCATGGGTGCTGAAGGCACTGGGTACAGTTCAGTCGGTTTCTGATAGAGGCAGAAATCGGAAGATTTCTGAGCAGAAGACCTGAGATACTCATCAGTTCAGAAATGGGAGGTCACCTTCTCCAATCACACAAGGAAGGCCCAGGCTTCCTGCTCTCAGCCCATTCACCATGTTCACAGCCACGGTGCATTTGTCTTTTTCCACTCCTGGTCTGGGTTACCCCGACTAGACCCCATGCAGGCCAGAGTTGAGAAGCGTAACCACCAGGAAAGCAATTGGAAGCTTATGACCTGTTCTTGGGGTTCTGGAAGGGTAAGTGCCACAAGGCAGGCAAGTTTGGGAGTAATGGCTGGCACTATGTTCTAGGGTAGGTTCATCCAGATACGGCTTGGGGGCTGGGCCTATGAAGGCCTAATCCTGCCTTCCCATCTGAAAGAGGGGAGATCGAAATGCTAGGACAAAACCTCTAAGAATACTGCTTTCTCTGCTCTTAGGTGTGGTTGAGTACCACATTTTTCCTGTTACAATTTAAAGGGTTACAGAACTGTGCTGAAACTCATTTAATCTTTCTTAAACCTCTACAAATATTTCAGGGTTGTTATCATAACTGTAACAGGATCAATAAGGCCCAAAGAACCAAATGCTAACATACACAGAGAAATTACTAGAAAAAAGTATAGCATAACATAGTGACTTTTAGATAAAGGAACTATGGATGCTTTAAATTTTCTTATAGTCTTCACATTTTTTATAATTTACATGTTTTACTTACAATAGAAAAAGATTCTTAAAAGTAACAGAGGCTTATGGTTGAAGAGCTGCTGGGTGTAAGAGTTTATGAGAACCTAGTGTTTTGATCTACTTGATTAAAACCAGTTCTTTGGTTGAGTCCACTGTGTGAGCACAAAGGAACCTGCCACTGCTTATTACTGAGTTAATTTAAGATTTGATGAGAAAATAAGATATACAAACAATATTCCATTTACCAAAACTTCATCAAGTGAAGCTTAGTTGACCAAAGCCATCCCTGACCAGAGTTACGAGGAGGAAGGTTTTCATCTTGGGTGTGGGGTACCCCTCACCTTTAGAAGGGAATCTAGATCCCTGACAACATCCCAGTTCTTCTTGGGTTATGTCCACTTCTGATGTAAAGATTGACAGCAGATGGTTAAAAAGCTGTAGTGTCCAGGAATATGGAAAGTCACTTCCAGGAGAGTTTGGCCCTGAGACAGCTGAAGAGGACTGAATGATGGGTGGGTAACAGGAGAACCAGATGCAGCTATCTAAGAAACTCTACAACATGCTATACAGCAGCTGCACTATCTTGTCCTGAATAGTGTTTCTCCAAGGAGGGAACAAGGAGCAGCTTCAAAGAGACCACAGATCTGAGACACAGGCAGAACCCAACCTATAATGTCAATGCGACTACTATACTGCACCTGTCCCCTTCTCTTCCTCTATACCACCTATTTCAACATCGCCCTTCTTGGCAGGCCCACAACTGCTCCTATTGTCAAATCTGACTCTTAGCTCCTGAGGCTCCTAGACCTGGGCCATGCCTCATCTGGCCACCTACTTCCTGAATAAGAAGCTTCTACTAGGCAGGAAGTCTCACATGACATTCCCACAGCTCTCTGTCCCAAGGCACCTCTCTTTTCACATGAAGAGCCCTCTCACCTTGTCACTTTAATTCTACTGATTCCACTCACTAGGATAGAAGGCACTAATGAATTCTGCACAGCCTAGCCATCTCCTTCACTCTAGTTTCCTTCTCAACTTAGCCTCCAGGCCTGACTGAAGCCCCAAAGGGTTTCACTGTGCATCTGACCTTTCTCTTCTCACAGCTTGGCTGTCATACACCTGGACCTACTTATCTCCTACAGTGTTCTAGGTGAGAAGGAACTGGGCAAGATTATCTAAATAATTTATATGAAAAAAGAACAAGCCAGAATAATCTGGGGATGTGGTGAGCTGTCTGTGTCATCTGTTCCAGTGTATTGAGAAAGTGCATCCCTCATGAGCTCTTAAAGGGGCTGAGGTGTCCATCAGCAGAGCTTGACAGGTCACCGCCATACACAGAACATAACAGAAGTGACACACAGATAGGTTGCTCTCTCTCTGCAGCCCTCCTCAGGGCTCATCAAGTGGGGTTTCTATGCTTCTAAAGATGGATACGGTGTCTAGTGCAGGATCAGGGCTGGGGGACCCCTCCCATTCTAATCCCTCCTTGGGACAAGAACTGGTCTGGCACCAGGGGGTGAGGAGAGAGTCTCATGGGTAAGGAAGCCCTGTCTCCCACACCAGCCCAGGACTGGGAAAGCTGACAGCTCTGAAATCTCAGCTCGTTACTTCATATCTTTCTTCAGCAAGTTGCTGATGAAATCCTTGGCATCCTCGGAGATCTCGTCAAACGCCTCATCATCGAAGTCCCAGGTGGCTGAGGTAACATTGGCTAAGGTCTCGTTGTCGTTGTCACCCATGAAGGGAGAAAGGCCACTGACCCTGGAGGAGAAAAGTAGAATAGCAGGAGTGAGGGAGATGGGGGGGGGGGGGTTACACCACCCCAGGTGAGTGCTGAGGTCAAAGATGAGGGCTGGGAGTGCTCTGTTTCCAGCTCACATACACAGTGGCTGCTGGTACCTGCCTTTCTTCTCCCTGTGGAAAGAATGAGAGTGGCTTCCAGGGGCCTTTGTGGCCTCATCTTTTCTTGGTTGGTGAGTGCATGTAAGGGGTACTTCCTGCCTCCTAATACTATCCACTTGTGAAGCTGAGTAGGAGAATGAGATTCAGTTTCTGTCATTCTTCCCAGGTCCTACATTGTACCGTCCCTTACAGAACTTCACAGGCCCTTTCATCCTACATTCCTACCTCTTGCTATGAGGGCTCTCTGGGACTGTGAACAGAGCCACACCCTTCTCGTATGTATTCTTTTTTTTTTTTTCAGAACTGGGGATTGAACTCAAGCCTTTGTGCTTGCCAGGGAAGCGCCTATTCCACTGAGCCATCTCCCCGGCCAGCCATACCCTTCTGTTCCCTCCCTCTGATATCTATGTCTTCAGTTCTAAGAGTACAGGGGATGCTCAGCTTCACCAACCTATGCATGCAGGAATGACTCCTTTACCAGCAGCCTAAGCCAAGCTAATTTGGAAGGGAGAGACTCTAAAGCCAGATAGTACAGATATATGGCTTAGTGCACCTCCTCCTTATACTATCAGTTCCCACTGTGCACGCTTACTGAGGACCTCCATGATGTGTGACCTGCATGGCTGCCTGTAGGCTTGTTTCAGGTGAACCCATACTGGACTTAATGTTATACTGCCATCATCTTGGAATTCTTGATGTTTCAAGAAGTGGCCTCATCTTTTGATTCTGCAAATTATGTAGCTAGTCTCACCCTGACTCTGTCTGAACCCTTCACAATACATCTAGGGCTATCTGCCAGCAACCTCTCAAATTAGGACTTTTTTATAAAACGTCCTCAGAATATAGCTCAGCACACAGCACCTGCCTGGCAAGTGCAAGGTCATGAGTTCAATTCCCAGTACCAAAAAAAGAAAGAAGGAAGGAGAGAAAGAAAGTCCTCCCTTTCAAATCCATATGAATCCTTCAGTATAGACAATAGGCCAGTCAGCTTCTGGGGCTGTTTTGGCATTTGAGAGCCTTTGGCTTGCGAAACATACCCATGTCCCCAACCAAACACTGAGTTTGGTAGAACAAAGCCTACTTGAAATATTGGGAGAAAGGTCATGACCTTCCAGTGAACACCGTTATAAAGAAAAGAAAGCTTTTGCAAAGTTAATTAGCTCACAGTAATCAACATATTTGGGTTTTTATTTTATT
>NW_004524723.1:4419436-4453945 GCF_000260255.1 Octodon degus | reverse complement strand
CTGCTTTGTTGAAGCAGCCACTTAAAGAACTGAGCTAAGGAGCAGGCTCCCAATAACAGACTTTTATAGATGATTTTTCTTAAAGCAAGACACTGATTAATGTTTTACCAGGGCGAAGAGATAATGGCTCTTCACCATATCCCCATGAGGGAAGAGTGGGAATTTACCGATCTGAAATTATGTGCTACTTATGTTTCCTTTCTGGTCTGTTTCCCCTTTTATTCATCAGGTAGACTGGGCCTGAATACTAGGGCCTCCCAGCTTGCCCCATCTCGCAAGGCCCACCAGAAAGCAGCCTGTCTCTGCATGTCAGCACCTGCTTTTTCTTGTTTTTAATTTTCCATTTGAAGTAATGCGAGGAAAGTCCTGCAGCACTGTAAAGATAGCAGGAAGGCAAATAGCCCGGCTGCAGAATACTGAAGGGCCTCTTCTGTGAAGCTCCTTTCCTACTTAGGAGCTGTAACCCTGTAAAGATAGGCCCCAATCTCTGCACCATGGACTAGTACGGGGGGCGCCTCCTGGCCTCTGGCCTCTGGTCCTTTTCCCTCTTGGCAGCTCAGTTATCTGAGACACTCTCCATGTGTCCTGACTCACCTACCCAGACTGCCCCAGCATTTTCCACACCAAAGCATGTCTCTAAGTAAAATGTAGAATATCTGCATCTATGGCATGAAGAGAGTGTTTGCATTTTCCATAAGGCTGTTTCTGGGGACCAGGGAGATAGCTTAGTAGGATAAGTGCTTCCCTGGCAAGCGCAAAGGCCTGAGTTCAATCCCCAGTTGCACCAAAAAAAAAAAAAAAAAAAGGCTGTTTCTGGGTGGTGGGATTTTCCTGGATTTTCTCTGAACTTTCCTTTTTCGACTATGTTGCAAGAATGTCCAATAAAGAATCATGTATATTTTAAAAATTTTGTTAGTGTTTGTAATATATCACAAATACATTCATTGTGGGTAGTTGATACATATACATGACACATCCTATTTCTTTCCCTATACCCTTCCATCTCTTAGTTCCCCTCCCATTTGCCAAAGGCCTTATCCTCTTTTTTTTCTGCTATCTTTTATTTTTAGAAGTTATCATTTATTAAAAAATCAACTAATGGACAAATATTTTGTTATCTTTCTCCTGTTCCTAGTCTTATCTAGTCTTTAGCCTACAGATTTATCTGGTTTTCATAAAGTTATAATCAGTCTGGGCAAGTTTTTGGTCACAAAGGTCATGGCTGCAGGGCCATCTAATTTCTCCTTTCTTCCTCTTGTTTTTGGTAGGAGGGTCCAACCTAGCCTCCTGAGCGTGCCTAGTAAACCTCCTACCACTGAGCTCCAGCTCCTGCCCTAATTCCTTTATTCCCAGTCTTCCTGCAACAGGGTATCATCAGGAAGCCAGAGGGGAATCTTTTCTCCTCTCAAGACAAAACAGCAGCGGGGAGGGAGGCATAGAAGCGCCACTTTGGCTACACTTCCTCTGTGTACTTCAAGCTGTACACAGATGATCTGGCGGCACGAAGCTAAGGGAAGCACAGGTCTAAGGAAGGATTTCATCTTTACCCTGATTATAACCTTCAGGTCCTCCAGTGAGACATTTAGAGGACAAGCAGGTCCCCAGGGAAAGCTGAACATGGTTTCGCATGGTGGTCAGGAAGCAGCAGCCTGCTTGGCTTTAGTCATGTCAACCACAGCCCAAATGCCCTGATCAAATGCCCAAATGCCCAAATGCAGCAGGACCTGCAAGTGGAGCAGGGATTGGTGAGGCTCAGGGAGGGCAGTGATAGGAGAGCACTTCTGAGATCAGCAGCGGTGAGGGTGGGCAGCTGGGAGGGAAGGCAGGTCATCCCAACCCCAGATGCAGAAGGCACCCAATGCGCTGCTGTAGCAGGTGGCGGGATAAACAAGCACTCCCCTGCCTCACTTCTCCTCCCTCCTGATGGGGGCAGCCCCTCACTTTCTGACCATTGTGGGTGCTCCACACACATGAGCTGAAGTGGGAAATTATGTTTGCTGAGCCAGCCAGGAAGATGACAGGAGACAAATGGAACGGTAATTTCCTCTCCTGTTTTGGGGGGTGGGTGCAGCACAGCAGAGTTGAGGCGGGGTGTGGGGGCTTGTAGCTTCACCAAGGCAGCAAGGAAACACCAAGTGCTCAGGAAACAGGGAAGAGGGGGTGGAGAGGAGGAAGACTCTGAGGAGGATGTGAGTCTGTGACTTCTCCCATGTGGAGGTGTAGCCTGGAGCTACCCTGTACTTCCTTTCTCTGCCAGAAACCAAGGGGGCTTTGCTAACTTCAGAAGGCCTCTGGAAGATCTGGGAGATCTGTGAAGTGGAAGCAGGTGTGAGAGAACCAGGCTAGGAGGAAGCAGTGACCAGAAGAGCCTATTCCCTGGGCTGGGTTGGTGAGGGAGTCCCCAGACAGTCAGATCCCCCTGCGGTGATGCAACAACTGGATATTGGAGTTATTCAGGAGCTGCAGGAGGTGCTCATGAAACATGCTGCATAACAGATGCCTCACCCTGGCCCCCCACTCCCTCTCTTTGCCACCCCAGCAAGGAGGTCAGAAGTTTCTCTGTATGCAGGTAAAGTGGCCTAGAGAGAGACTGCCAGGCAGCCAGCCTGGCTCTACAGTTAGGTTGGAGCAGGCATAGGATCCCTGAGGGTGCCAGGGAGCTGCTGCTAGCTGCATTCGGCAGGGGACCCAGAGCTCTTCATGGCAGGGCTAAGGGATGACATCTGGCTTCAACTTTTATTTTCAGCACCGCATACTCTGTGAGAGTCCTGGTTTCAGAGGGAACTCCCAGGCCCCAAAGCATGAAGGGAGCAGCCAGAAGAGTCCCTGGAAGAGACCCACAGGGGGCACGGGAGTTGTGCAGAGGGTGGGCATTGGCGTGTGCATGGGGGATTGGGGGTGGGCAGTGCCTGTCACCAGCTCTTCCTTCATGTCCCCCACACATACTCCTCTCCTTCCTCCTGATGTCCCTGCCCGACCACCATCAGGCCTCTCCATTTCAAAAGCTGCTTCCTATTTCTTGGTCTTAGCTTTGAAAATAATGTAGTCAACAGTGCGGCATAGCACCCAAAATATCAAGTTGCTCCACAGGAAAAGATTTTCATTTTGGAATGATATGGTCTACTAACCCAGTAATTCTACTTCTAGATCACTGGGCAGAAATACATAGATATGTTCAGGAAAACACACAGACTACAATGCCTGTAATGCTGCAGACTGGAGAGGACTCAAGAGCCCATCGAGGCAGAGCAGCTAAGGACTGGATTGCATCCAAACAGCACACTGCAGAGCATGGAGAACAAACGTTTCTGGCAGCTTTCCTTCACATGTGAATTCATCTCACAATGGCCAGCAAAAGAAACCACACAGCTTTCTGGTGATTGCATTTTCACAAAGCAAAGCTCGGGGCCAGGCAGCACTAACATATGACAGCAGACACGAGGGTGACAACTGCCTCTGGGGGATGGTCACTGGGAGGGGGTATGAACCTGATGTGGGGATAGAGTGCAGGGGTGTGTTTACTGGGAAAACTTGCTAAGCAGTCCAGGCACCGCAGTCATGGTCAAGAGAGAAGTTGTCCTGATCTGCCCGGGACTGTCCCCATTTTGGCAGTCCAAGTCTTGTAACCCAGGAAACTGTTAGTCTTGGGCAAGTGGGGAGACTTGATCACCAGCCCAAACTGTGGCTCCAAGCCCAATAACATCAAACTACTGCCATGACCCACTTCTAGGTTTGGGCAGGGAGGTCTCCTTGAGGGAAGGGGAATCCACAGGGACTGATCCAGATCACAGGGCAGTAAGGTATGAACAGAGCAAGCTGATAGGTGATAGGGTGGCTTCTGCAGGGTCAGGTTATTTCCCAGGGCTCAGAGCTCAGCGTGAGCAGCAGCCAGGCCCTGCCCGTGGCAACTGCATCATCTTCCTGGGTGTCGTCAACTGTACTCATTAGTGCCCCCTCCTGGAGAGTGCAGGGAAGGGAAAGGCAGGGAAATGCATGCCTGGCCTACAGTTTCTTCTCTGTCTGGAATCAGGGGAAGGTGCAGTGAGGGGTGACCCTGGGCAGGGAAGAAGGTGACTGGGTAAAAGAAGTCATAGTACCTTGCTCCAGCTTAAGCAGTTCTTAGGCCTGAGAGGCACCAGAATCATTTTGCTACCCTGGGGCTGAAGATCCCAGGGGCCTATGAAATTTTCTATGAGGCCTTCTTCATACTTTCTGTAGAAACATTTACTTTCCCTTTGGTCTTGATGATGAAAGTATTTTTGAACAGATACTACTATCTGTGTCTTTGGGGCACCAGCCCATAACTGTGTTGCCCCAAGCTCAGGGGCTGTCACTGGACCTAACAGCTGTCTGTATCCTGAGGCGTCAGGATTCAATCAGTGAAGCTGAGGGTCCCTGGAGTAGTGCTAGGGTGACCTGGGACCACTTGGGAGGATGTAACCTCAGGATCCCCAGGCCTCAGCCCAAGCCTGCCCCTGTGCTTGGTGATGGGTGAATGTTAAGGCTTGCTGGCTTTGCCTCCTTCTCTCCATCTATGTTCACTTAAATGGCTTCCTACTGCTACCTGATTTTCCAGTTCTAAATACTGCATCACTTTCTGTTGTTTGTTGGCTCCACTGAAGGCTCTGCCCTCAAAAGTGCCCACTAATCACTGTACACGATGGAGTCACAGATGAGGCTAGAGGCTGGGTTTCCACCCCATGTGCCTGGCTGGGGATGGGGTTCTGTCCTCAGAGCACAATACAGACTCCAGAGACATGTGCCTGGCTTCCTCCCTCCGCTTTCTGGACCTGCTGACAGTGAGGGTGCCAGCTGCACCTCCCTTTCTGGCCAAAGGCTCCAAGTTGAGTCCTAGGGACTGAGGGTCTGGCATGGTGTGCGACACCATGCTGCTATAGGACGGGGTGCAGACCACAGACCCTTGGGAACCCAAGTACAGGTGGGACAGGGATGGTAGCTGTCACCCCTTCTGCTGTAGGTGCAGCTCTCCATCCTGACCTCCTCTGGCCCCTCCCTCACAACATCATGGCAGCCTGGGACCCTGCTGTGGGACTCTCAGTCCCTTCCCCGAATGCCACAGGACTCACAGGATATAGCAGATGACCCCGATGCTCCACATGTCTGTGGCATAGCCGATAGGTTCATAGTTGATCACTTCAGGAGCCACAAACTCCGGGGTGCCAAAGAGGACCTTCAGAGACCCTGCATTCTCTGAAACCAGGATGGAAAAGGTTTGGTCAACAGCATGCCACGTGGCCAGCTCAGAGCAAGCACCAGCCTCTGTGTGATGGGCTCCAGAGACACAGACGAGGCTTAGCCTTTGGGTGCTTTATATGGCATAGCACCTGGCCTGACTAATACAGGGTCAACCCACCAGTGAAACCAGCCAGTCAGTACTCACCTCAAATGTCCTGAGCAGTCAGGAAGGGAAGAAGGGGCTCTTAAGGCATCTTCCCAAGGGGGCCTTTTCTGTGGCTGTGCCCCTGTGACTTAGTTCCCTAAGGGAGGGATTGTGACTCATGCTTAATAACCTCTGAATAGCTACATGTGGTGGCGCATGCCTGTAACCCCAGTACTTGGGAGGATGAGGCAGGAGGATCATTGCAAGTTCAAGACCAGCTTGGGCTATAAAGTGAGCTCAAGGATACCCTGAATTGCACAGCAAGACCCTGTCTCAAAAAGAAAAAAGAAAAAAACAAAAAACAAAATGCTCTGATTTCACTGATGCTGGCATTCATTGTATCCTATGTGCCCTTCTCCCAGCTGTACAAGGATTTTTCTTCAACAATCCTAAGAGGCAGGTATGGAGCCCATGTATGGTGCCCTGAGTACTCCCAACAATGGTCAGGCCCAGGGTGATAAAGTGACTCCCCACCTGGCTCATCAGTGGTGGCCAGGACCTGGACCCAGGCAGTCTGATCACCAAGCCAGGTTTCACTCCACTCCACTCCACTCCCCTGCTACTCCTATTTATCTCCTAGCTTGATTCTCCTCAAAGGAGCTGCAGGGACTGTGATGGACAAAAGATGCCTGTCAGTGTGCCCTAAAGGCAGGCACCAACAGCCTAGGAGCCACATCTGGCCTTGTGGAAGTCTGCAACGCCCATGGCAAAAGTTGTAAAGCAAAGCACTTATAGCGCTGCTCCAACTCCCACTCCTCCTCCTGCTACACTCTACACACTTCCTGTGCTCTGGTCCTTGCTGAACACTGCTGTTCCCATAGTACCTCCCACAAAGGGAACCTGAACAGTGTGTTCACTGGGTTCCGATGCTGCCAGCTTCCCAGGCCTGTGCCTTTTTAATTATTAGTGGTCACTATCCAGAGCAGACCCCATATACTGGCCGCTGCCCTCCCTGTCCCTTTAGCAGGACAGCAGGGCAGGGTGCAGTAGTGGCCTGACTATGCTGATCATTACTAAGCAGGTCCAGGTCTATCAGCACCTCACTACCTCATGGTTCTCAATCAGGTCTGCAAGGTGGCACTGGCTTGGCCAGCCTCTCCTTGCTCCCCACGGTAATGGAAATCAAGGCCAGCTCACTCTGGTCCTGGGGCTCCTTGTTAGCAGGGTGCTGCCTGGGAGTGAGAGTGACAGAGACATCAGAGGGCTACAGAGGCAGAGCGGCCGAAGGTGGGATGTGAAGCAGACACCTGACCAAAACTGTCTGGGCAGGTGCCAGGCCTTGGCCTCTACCTCACTGCCCCCTCTGCTTAGTGCTCAGACAGCAGAGAGGCTGCAGCACCTGAGCTGGGCCTGCGGACCTACTCCCACCCTGGTGCCTCCTCTACTCACGGTGGGTGCAGGAGCAAAGCTGCTGTGAACCTCAGTCTCCTAGTGTGTAAAGCAGGGCTCAGAAAGTCATCCCTGCCTCTGGCCCAGTGAGAATCAGTGAACTTTTAAATCTTTTTGTTTTTAACATGGAGATGCTTTGGGAACTATGCATATGTAACCACAGATATGAAAAGCTGCCATTACCAAAATGAGTTTTGCCACCAATGGTGGTGGCACCACATAAAAAGGGAGCGCCTGCATGTTGCTTTTCATGTGTGTGGCACTGGCACTGGGCCCTTGCCTGTTTTGACTTGATGGTCTTCCTGTGATCCTCCAAGGTGGCCACGACTGCTAGTCCATTTTACAGATGATGAATTGGGACTCAGTCACACAGTAATAAGTTTTAGGGGTGCATTTGAACCTGAGCAGGCTTCAGTGCGTCTGACTTTGACCCCAATATTGTATGTTTTTTCTAATAAATGATGTGTGAAGGACACATAACTGCTGTCACCACAGCACTGACAACAGGAGAGGCAGATGGGCCTTACCCAGCCTCCGGGCCAGACCGAAGTCGATGAGCTTGATTCTCGTGCCTGTCTTGTTGACACACATGATGTTCTCGGGCTTGAGGTCCAGGTGCACGATGCCTTGCTTGTGGATGTATTCCACCCCCTCCGAGATCTGCCTCATGTACTGGATGCACTCCCGCTCTGTCAGCTCGAAGTCCTCATCAATGATCCGTTCAAACAGCTCACCGCCTGACACGCTGCAGGGACAGAAGGAGGTGGGAAGGGTACTTGGGTCAGCCCCAGGATCATGGGGCTGGCCTGGCAGGTATCTGGCCAGGGGAGGCTGGAAGAAGGAGCACAGTGGCAACCTCCTGAACCTCAGGCTTCCACCATGGAAGGAGGCCAGGCTGTCTGGGTTTCCTGATGCTCTGTCCCTGCCAGGCTGTTGGGGGGCAAGGCTCAGGTGGTAGAGTCAGAGAAGCGCTCAGGCCTGGCAGTCTCAGAGGTGGATCCTTAGCAAAATGGGCAGTTATGGGCAGTCATGTGTGACCAAAGATGAACAGGAGAACATTCTTGTACCCTCGCTATGCCTTTTAGTTACACGGAGCTCAAGTTTAAACCACCCAGTTTCCACAGGGATGGCCCTGCTGTCAAGCTGCCTGGGTCTTCTCTGGTCCCTGGTCCCAGGTCTTTCTTGATCACTTCTCAGCAAGTTTAAACAATTCTTTGGTAGCTTACATGGCATCCAGATATCAGTAAAGTCTGGGTGGGCTTCATTCTAGAATTGCCCCTTCAAGGGATCCCATCATGAAGACAGGAAGGGGTTGACTTTGCACCTATTTTTTTTTTTTTTTTTTTTTTTTTTGGCAGAACTTGGGATTGAACTCAGACCCTTGCAATATCTCTGTCTTTTATAAACTTTGTTTAACCTTCCTGAGCCCTAGTTGCAGTTGCCTTCTCTGTCCCTACATCATGGAGTTGCTAGGAATATAGAAACCTGTGTAAAATATTGTGCCTGGTACATAGCCAGTGTTCAGCACATGTTAATTATTGTTTGACATCTTGGTGGGCTAAGTGGTTCTTGTCACTGGACCCTGCAGGAGAGACAGACAGGGATGTAGTTGGGACACAGCACACCAGTTTATCCACTTATACCTCGCGACGTTGGACAGGGCTGAACTGGGAAAGGGCAGTGTATGCCAGTGGCCACCAGGGGGAGCAAAAACTGACTCCTTTAGAACTAGACTAAGAAGGTCCCCACACTACCAGCAGGTGGCGCTTCTTGTCCTAAAACCTCCCTCTATTTCTATTGCTCTCCACCAAGGCTCCAAGAGAAACCCAAAGCAGGTTGTTCAGTCTCAGCTAATTCTTTAACATCGTTGTGCCTCAGTTTCCTCATCTGTAAGCTGCATATAAAACAGCACCAACTCACAGAGTTGCAAGCAAAGACAGAAATGAGTTAACAGGTGGATTGCTTACAAAGGTTCCTAGAATAAAGAAGATTCATGTAAGTTAAGGGCTGGTGAGATAGCTCAGTGGACTAAGCACCTGCTTAGGTATCCTGGGCACACAGGCATGCCAGTTGGCCACTGTGGTGGCACACACCTGTAATCCCAGCGCTGAGGAGGCTGAAAACAGGAGGATCACTAGGAGTCTGAGCTGCATAGTGAGAACCCTGTACCAACTACATTAAAAAGAAAATTAATTTTTAAAAAATTTTTACTTTAAGGAATCACTTTAGGCCGTTATTGAAAATAAAGATTTCTAAGCTTCTCCCCCTGGAGGTTTTCATTTGGAGATTCTTGGGTGGCATTTGAGGATCCATATTTTTAAGAAGTGCCCCAGTCACTCTGATGATCACACATATTTAGGAAATACTAGGTTATTCTACCACTCCTAGGTGTCCAGTGGAAATTCACTTCCTCAGAGAACCAGCCCCTGCTTCTTCATGTGAAATGACGTCTCCCTAATGGTAATCCAGGCACTCTGTCTGCACCCTCTGCAGCAAGTCAGCTTTGTCTCAGAGTTGTTTGTCAGCTCATCTGCAAAAGGCCTGGCTCCCTTCCAGGCCCTTGTTCGTATCTGGTGATATCTGACATGGACAAGATGTCCCCAAACATTTGCTTTTAAACTTAAAATAGCCTAAGAAAGCAAGAAGCCATTATTTTCAGTGCCTTTGGAGATGTCTAAGAAAATTGAAAACATCCAGGCCATGGAGATGATTTGCTGTGGCATTTCCAGCGGTAACTTAGGCAATAATGCTTCAAATAGGTTCATTGCTCTTCAAATATATTTGATATTTTGAAAACTGCTCCTGTAATCCACCTCCTATGATGGAAGGATCATCCTAAAATAAGTGGGATTAATAGTTCTGTATTAATAGGTTTCAAAGTGGGATTAATAGGTTTCAAAGTGTTCAAGATTCTGGTTTGATAGGCAAGAGTTACCATGCATAGGCCCAGATCACTAGGATTAGGCCATGGGCCAAGACAAGTTGAAGAAATATGTGCTTAATAAATAGACAGCAGGAGAATGGCAAATGGTCACTTACTATCATCAAAGCTACCTGTCCCATGGGAGTGCTCTTCTCCTCAGTGCTCTAGGCCTTGGTCAGGCCTTACTGGTGGCAGCCAGAAGGACTGATGCTATCTGGGGACTTAATGCCTGGGCCCTCTGCTCCTTATGTCACAGCATCCAGGTAGGTGTTCATTGATAAACTTTGCTAAGAGGAGCATCAGGGTGAGATATCAGCCACCACTGACTTAGCCTAAACTTCAAGGTCTTCTTAGTGTGCAGGGTCCCACCATGCCTTGGCATTTCCCAGACACTCACAATGACAAGCCCAGGTTCCAGGTGAGGACCAGGGAAGATCGCTATCCAGAGCCACACTGCTACATGACAGAGCTTGTCCTGGAAGCTCAGAAGCTGGGAAGGCTGTAGGGGCATGCATTTTTCCTCCTCACATCTCTGAGGCAGCTGAATGAAAAGCCAGGCCCTGAACTACACATTCCATTTTTTCTGTATCACCAGGAATCACCCTGCTTTTCATCTCAGTTTCTCTATCAAACAAGGAAAATGGCAGATTGTGCTGTGAAATGTCAACCTTCCCCTCTTCAGGGCCAACTCTCGGAATGGTTAGGCTGGAAGGGACATGCAAATGATGTATAAGCTGCTCCCTTCTTCCCTGGTTGAGTTCCTGTCATGGGGCAAGCTTTGTATCCCAAGTGGGGAACATTCTGGCATCTGTGTGTGGAAGACTTGCTCCTGTCCGTGGGGGAGGAGTGGGTACAGGGATGAAATCCAGACCAGCTGAAACCTTCTTACATTTCTCTCGGCTTTTTCCATCCAGCTTGCCAACTCCTGATTCCAAGCTAAGTATGGTATTCTGCCCACTGGTGTGACTGCCCGGCCTTAGCCAGCCTCAGCTGCCTCCTGTCCCCTCTCACGAACTCACTCAAGGTTTAACTTCTGAGGAGAAGACATTTCTCCAAATGTCCCCACAATGCCCACTTCACCTGGATAAAAGAACCTGTTGTAGAACAAAGCTACATCCCACAGGGGTATTGTGAAGCTGGGAAGAATGAGGTCTTAGACATAGGCTAAATATTTCCTCAAAGTGGGAAGGATGGAAAGTTTAAATTTGATTCTAAAAATGAAGATTTTTCTCTGAGTCTTTGATGACTTCACAGAACTGTACAATTTTATTGGTGAAAGGACACTGGAGATTAATTACTTGAATCCAAAAGATACTTTTGTTTGCTGGTAGGATTTAGGAATTAAAGATCACATCTCAGTTGTAGTAGAACTTGAGGCCAAGCCTCCTGAATACTGGAAAGGATTAGTTCCATGACACTAAGTTAGATGTTGAAATGTTCACAGTATACCTTTAAGTAGAAAAAGACCAGGATACAGGAAAAGGCAATGTTTTGTACTACTAAGAGCCTCCCATTTTAGAGAACTGTACTTCTCAAGCATTGTTTTCTTAATCCCTACAGCATCTAGGAGATGTGTTTAATAGGCTCTTTTATAGGTAACAAAAGTAAGGATGGGTAACTCACACAGCTGAGTAACTTACGTAAGGTTAACAACAAGTAAGGAGCAGAGATAAGATTTGAGGAAGGTCTATCTGACTCATGTCCATGTTCTTAACCACTCTTGTCTGTCCTACGGAACATATTCTGGAGGGAATAAACCAAATAGTGCTGCAATGAGCAAAGGGAACAGGCTGCATCTTTCTTGGAGAAGAGTGCTTAGATGCTCATGGGCTTGCTCAAAGGCTCAAGACCCGAAAAGTTCAGGATGAGCAATACAAGGATCCTGAAGGAACCTGAAGGCAACCTGACAGTGGTGCTCTGGTGTGTGGATGTGTATACTCTTTAGCTCAGCACTCCCTCACCTCTGGGAATGTATGCTACAGATACACACAGGCATGGGTGAAAAGATGTGTGTATGATGATACAAACAATGCTTCTTTGCAAAAGCAAAAGCCTGGAAACCACCTGGCCACTTACGCAAAGCTGATGGCTTCAGTACACTATCATGTACTGATTCCATGGGGCTGGGGGAATGCAGGACCGGCTATCACAGCAGTTTGCTGAATAATGTGCACTGTGAAATAACAAGTACCATAAATTACCTTTTAAGTTAAAAGGCAGGAACATAAGACTCTGTCATATACACTTGTATTTTCATGAAGAGACTTTGGTCTGTACATTACAGACAAAGCAAATAAAATTGTTTGCCTATAGAGGTGCTATGGGGTAGAAACATAGTAGATAAATTGGAAATGGTAGAGTGAATAAAACTTTTTTCATTGTGTATTTTCTAAGAAATTTTGATGTGATTGTATATATTCAAAAAATTCAAACAAAAAAGGAAGCTTGTAAAAACTGCAGATACCATGACAAACACGTGGCTTACTAATGCTGGTATTATATGTGTTAGGTGCATGTGTGTGTGCTTGTATGCATGTGCATGTATGTGTGCATGATTGAGGTGGAGGAGTGGGCTGCAAGGAAATAATGGGTTCTGGGAAGGATCTCCCTGCCTTTGCACACCCCAGCAGAGAAAGTGCTGCTCTAGTCAGTCAGAACCCATAGGAACACAAGCCAGGGACTCCCAGACACAGTTGAATGACGGTCTGAGCAAGGGTTCTGTGCCTGGATTCCGAGCCCTCAGGCTGGGCCTTCTCTTTTACAAGGAAGTTAGGAAGCTGCTATCCTGTCCCTTCCTCCTTAAGATGGTTCTAGGTGAGATTAGTTGAAAATGTCCAGCACAACATCAAGGCGCATAGGGCTAGATCCAGCCCTTTCATGGGAGATGAGGGAGAATGTCTAGGGGTCCCCACTATCTTCTAGGTAGGGGAAGGAACACAAAGTGACAGGCTGGTGAGCTTCTCCACGTCACATCCTATTTGCAGCACTTTTTATCTTGGGCAGAGGTAGTTTAGAGCAGGACAGCATATGCAAGCAAGGGTGCCCAGACCCACAGGGCCACTCACATCTCCAGCACCATGACGATGTTGGCCTTTTCCTCAAAGGCATCCACACACTGGACCAGCTTGGGATGGTGAAGGCAGTTCATGATGCCGATCTCCTCCCGGATGTTCTCCTTCTCTTTTGCTGAATATGCTTTGAAGAATTTCCCTGCCCAGATTTTTCCAGTTTTCTTTTCTACAAGTCTAAAGACTTGTCCAAATTTTCCACTGCACATGAAAGAGGGAGGAGATAAAAAGCCACATTTAGCTAAGCTTTTTACTAAATCTGGGGTGGCAAGCTATGGCCCAAGGGACACATCTGACCTGCCTCTTTTTATAGTTAAGGTCTTCCTGGAAGATAGCCACACCTGTTTGTTTACATGGTGTCCCTGGTAGTTTTTATGAGACAATGGGACACAAAGCCTAAAATATCAACTATGTTGCCCTTTATGGAAAAGGTCTACCAGCCCCTACACTGAATCAGTAAGCACGTTTCCATGCAATCATGGCTGGTAGCCTTCTCTTTCCTTCTCTACAGGTGCCCATGAAGGCAGCCTAAGGCTACACTTCCTAAACACAGACTGAGTAGCTCCCTGCTTTCCACTCCACCCCTGCATTGGTCCACTGGTGGCTGCCCAGGAAGGACCCTGCTTGCCATGACTGGGGACCCCGAGATTTCTTTGGGCTGTAACTCATTCTGACAGGGTAGACTCCTTTCCCAGAGCTGCTAAGGGGTTTGCATCACTGGAGTTCATCCAGGAAGCCACGAGGGTGCTGGACATAGTGCCATTCACTCCCAGCCACTTCTGTGGACCCAGCAGGAAGAGATAGTCTGATCCAGGCTTCAGTGCTGTGAGCACAGGCATGGAAGTGGGAGGCCTTGCTGACCGGCTGGGCTCTCACACAGGGCAGATGTTATCTCCTAAAGACTGCAGGAACCATAGCCCAGGTAGAAGGCTGAGTCTATGAGAGGTCAGGAAGAAGTGGGACCCACATCGACCTCCCGTGGGGACCCAGATGCAGCTTCCCTTCCACTTACGATCCTAGTCTCTCTTCAATGTTGTACAAGTCAGAGACTTTTTGTTCAGTGTTGACCGTCACTGTCCGATAGTCAACTTCCGGCTCCTTTTCATCTGAGGGCACATGTCAGGGTCAGTGTGCGCTGGCCAGCCCCCTTGCTCAGCCCCATTCACCCCGAGACAGGGCCCCGCCACTCACCATCATCTGATACCTCCACTTCATCCTTGGGCTCTAGGGGAGACAAGGGGGGCAAAGAAGATGCAGAGGTCAGTGCTCAAGGCCTGCTGAGAGCAAGGTGAGCTGGAGCCTTCGTGGGCACCAGGCCGGCCAGCCCAGACCTCTGTAGCTGCTGGGGCTGGTCAAGGCCAGGTACAGACTGGCTCCCAACCAGCCCCACCTTGCTGCCAGGATTGTCACTCCCAACCCTGTAGCCAAAGATGCAATGTCCTCTCATCTCTTCCCTGCCTCCGGACTTAACAAGCTACACAGAACTGTTACTAGCCCTTCCTGCCCTACTGTGAAGGTTGGTGACTTAAAAGGCTTCCAATCAAATCCAAAAGTTTTGTTGGACTTTTTAGAAATAAAATCCCAGCAGTTTACCAAGTATATTGTCAGTTACATAGGCAAACCAACCAAAAATACATGCCAGGCATGCTTTCTCCTTCCCTCTTGCTGCTTCTAATTTAGCTGGAGAGGTAGAGACATGCTGTATACCTGAAGTATCTGTTACGAAGTGCCCTGATGAGATGGCACAGGCAGAGGTGCCATGAGAGCCAGAGTGACTGCTTCTGGGAGGGACAGAGCTTGGATTATGCTTTTTTTTTTTTTTTTTTCCCGGAACCGGGAATTGAACTCAGGCCCTTGTGCTTGCCAGGCAAGAGCTTATTCTATGGAGCCATCTCCCCAGCCCCATGGGTTATATCTTAAAGGCAACAGGAATACAGAGAGGAGTCAACAAATGGGGCCAGCTGGTGTCCCTGAGGTGGGCCAAGGAGACCTCAGTGTCCCCTCCCCCACTAGGAGTAGAGGGCAGACATGGGGTGAGCATCATCCCTGGGACACAGCCCCTTGGAGGCGCCCGCGCTCCTGTGCCTTGCTGCAGGCCTGCCCATAAGCAGGCTTCTGTGGGTTCTTCACCTTGGCCAGGGCCTTTCCATTTCTGGCCTGCAGCCCTCATCCATAAGGACTGTTCCTGGTGACTCTAGGCCTGTGTAACTAGCTGCAACACCCATAGCACCCTGCATCCCCACCCACTGTCTGGACTGCTCTGGCACAAGGAAGATTGCTGAGGGACACAGCAAAGGTGTGACAGAAATCAGCAGAGTGGATGTTTAAAGTGTGAGTGTGAGTGTGAGGGTACCCGTGGGATAATGTGGGAGTGTGAATGTGAGTATTTGCCTCTGTGTGTGGAACCACATTGGAGTGTATGAATGTGTGGGGGCCAGTGTGTAACTGTGAGTGCATGTGTGCAAAGGAGTGTGTGCATCGGTGTGTGGAATGCTGTAGAAGCTTGTGAGTGTATGAGTGTGTGGTTCTGTGTGACAGTGTGTGAGGGCTGCAGGTGCTCTGTGATGGAAGAGGGGCCAGGGAGGAGGAGAAGGAGGCAGATGAGGCAGAGGAGGGGAGAGAGCCCGGGAGGAGGTACAGCTGACCCTGTGGACAGCAGGCCCCCCAGCAAGCTACAGCAGGAAGGCGAGGTGGCTGTAACCTAAGAGCCAGAGGAGGGAAGTGCCATGATGTCCTCCAGGGCAAGTGCCTCTTGCTGAACAAGAGGTCTGCAAGAGTTTACAAGCATGAAACCAGGAGCAAGAGAAGCTGCGATCTGTTTAGAGTTCTTAAAATGCTGCTGACAAAGTTTAATTTTAAAGAATTAAACATGAGAGGATTGAAAAGAATAACACAGAAAGGAAACTGCCATGGAAAAATGCAGCAGAGTCTGGTTGGGAATGTTAGGGATGTGGGCCTCCCTCTGCAGGGCTGGGAGCTCAGAGACACTGTCAAATTCATCTATGACAAGGATGACCCGCTAACAATGTGCCTGGGAGTGTTTGGGAGACTGGGTCACTCTACCCTGAGGGTGACAGGCTTGGCAAGAAGGGCTCTCCTGCTCTGGCCCACAGAGTGCCACTGGCAACAAGCACAATTGCTCCAGGGCCTTGATACAGCTGGGATATCCATCCCCAGGACTCTGGGTGCTGGCAGTTAGAAGGTCAAGGTGGAGCAGGGTCAAGTATGGAAGCTGAGGGAGGGCTGCCACGCTAAGACAACTGGAAAAGACCTGGCCTTTCCTGAGGTGAAAGCAGTCTAAGTAGACACCATTATAAAGAAATCATAAGCCAGATGTGGTGATGCAAGCTTGTAATTCCAGCATGCTGGGAAGCTGAGGCAGGAGGATTGTAAGTCTGAGCCCAGGTTGGACAACTTACTAAGACTTTGACTCCAAAAAAAGGGCCAGTGGTGGAGCTCAGTGAGAAGTCCCTAAGTTCAATCCCCAGTACTAGGGAACAAATAAGTTCAACTGTCACGAGTAAAGCCAGGTGTACATACTCCTGTCAACCCATAAACATCACTTGAGGGGGAGCTTCCTGGGGAGGAAGGGTATAGCCCCATGGAACCCATGTCAGGAGGGACCTGAAGAACAGTAATAGTTTCCTGGATATTCAGGTTAACTCAACAATATTTCAAATAGAGCTTTCAGGGAAGCAAGAGAGTAAAGTCTACCATTCATTGAACACCTGGTAGCTGTTTCCTGGCCCACGGTCTTTGAGAGAAGGTCTTCCCTGTCGGGAGACCCCGCAGTCCTGATCTGTGGCTCTGGTCTACTGAGAACCTTCATTTTCTTGTTTCCATCCCACATTTTTCTATGGCAAGGCGAGTGGAGTGTTCTGAGCAGCAGGGTAAGAGACAGGGAAGGTTTTCTAGGTCAGCTACCTTCCAGGGAACAGTTTAACTGTGTTCATGAAGAGTGCTGTGAGCCACAGGGTCCTTCCATCATCCTGGCACTCGCAGCTTTCCCAGCCATCCTCAGAGAGGACCTTTGGCCTCCCAGCCTCCTGCACCATTTCTGTCTGCTGTACCCTCTTTCACCCAAACCCCTGCCCGTAGAGACTTAAGGTCCTCTTTTCAGTTCATTCTTCCCTGAAATTTTCCTCTTGGGACCTGGAATCAAGTCTGTAGGCTGCTGACTATCCATCTCCCTTCTTGTCCTGCTTGCCCTCTACTGAGGGTGATGGTGGGGTAAGGAACAAGTACAGTGAGCCAAGCTTGTGGACCATAAAGGGCTGTAGCAATGACAAAAATGTGCACTTGGTTTCCATATTTCCAAAAAGGAAGGAGCTAGAATTGCAGAAGAAAGGACTTTGGCTAAACATTAAAAAAAAAAAAAAAAAAAGCAAAGCAAAACTATTTAGAATGAGCTATCAGATCCAAAGCTAAGTGGAGGAGCTATTCTGCAGAGGTTTCTGAGATATTTCTGCAAACTGAGAAGAGGGTTGGAGTGGGTTAGGGAGCGAGCCAGCTGCAGACTGGAAACTGAAGGGTTTCCAGTCAGTCCCAGGAGTACTGTGCCTTTCTTCATCCAAGCACTGTTGCATACTCCATGGGCACTAGAGGGCACCCTGGCTCTGGACACTACCTCTGGGCCCTGCAGGGCAAAGGGGCAGCCTAGGATAGGGAGCAGCCTGAGGGCGCAGCTCTTCCTGCCCAGGGACTGGCAAGGAGCCCCGACTGCACAGTCATTATATGGACAACTAAATAGACTAGACAAATCAGGGAGATGAGCAAGGGCTATGGATTTAAGAGTCAGCCAGATCAGTGGAGCCCACAAGGAGTTCAAGGTCGGGCTGGGGTGGCAGAGAGTGGGTCAAGGTGGGGGCTCTGGTGATCCGGAAGACTAGGAAGGGAGCTGTGAGGTTAGGGGTCCTATTCACAGGGTGGCTCTGACAGGGGGAAGTCACAGCAACCAGATGGGCCCACTCTGTCCCCCACTATATCCTAGGACACAGGGTTGCACCTGGAACTCAGAAGGGACAGTGGCTGGGCCAAAGGCTGGGCCACAAGTCAGAGACATTAGATAGGCTCAGTGGATCCACGGTTCACGGGTACTGCTTTTGCTATGATCCCCAGCCACTTTTCCATATAAGTGACCTTCTGTGACCCCCTACTCAATCTCACCTGTCTGCTGGCCAACCCCCCATCCCACACTTTTTGAGAACCATTTCCCTGGGCTGGGGAGATGGCTCAGTAGAATAAGTGCTTCCCTGGCAAGCGGAAGGGCCTGAGTTCAAGTCCCAGTTCCGCCAAAAAAAAACCCCAAAAAACAAAAGAAGAGTGATGGCTCCCTGTTGTTACAAACATCTGAGCAGTACAGAGCCCCCTTCCCCCACTCTCAGGCCTCTGCCTGCCAACTGCTCTCCCCTCCTCCTCCTGCCCTGGCTTGATCCAGCTGTGCTTGGGGTTGGGAGCAGCTTCCTGTCAGGCCCTGGGTGGCCTGGACCCCTCCTCTCTCCTGGATTTCAGGAGATTTCAACATTTCTCAGTGTCTGCTCCCAAGGGGAGGTTGGAGGAGTGGGCTTTGAGGGCTGCTCTGTGGTGGAGTTCAAGGGTACGGCCGCCTGCTCACCGTGCACCCCACTCCTGACCCGGTGGCTCTCCCCACAGTCCAGAAGCTGCTGTCTGGGCCTCCTGGAGCCCACTTGCAGCTGCTGCGGACTCTGCTCCTGTGCCTGGGTTGGTCAGGGATTCTGGACATTTTTGTGGTTTCCACTATAGCAGGGACCTACGTGATTTCCCAGCCAATGAACGTTTCTCACTGCAGCCTCTTCCTCTCCTGCCACTTTTCCAAATAATAACTTGCTGCCCTTTCTGCCAGACTCTGCTCACTGTAGAAAGTGTGGTTTGTGTTGGGGGAGGAACAAGAGAGGAGTGAATGCTGGGTGCTTCTTAGTTGCTTACCAGACCTTTGAAGAGGGTGGTGGTGTTATTGCTCTGTGGCAGAGCACTTGCCTAGAATGTGTGAGACCCAAGGTTCTACTCCTGGTACCTAAAAAAAGTTTCAAGTTTCTGGCACCACATGCCATGCTGGCCCTGCCCCCAGGTGCGCTGAGCGAGCCACCAAGTTCAGGCGTGGTAGCACATGCCTATAATCCCAGTGCTAGGGAGGTTGGAAATAGGAGGATCACTATGAGTCTGAGCTGCATAGTACAAATACATTTTTTTAAAAAAGAGTTAAAGTTGTTGATAACTGTTTTACGCCTAATTTTTAAAACTAGAGCAGGTTACTGAGTCAGAAGGAGTTCCACAGGCATGATGCCTCTAGCTACATGGTCTTCCCAGACTGGCTCCCTCCTATTTCTTCTGATACCCTTGGCCCTCCGCAGCCCTCATGCCTCTCTTCAAGAGCACTGGTCCCTGTGTTCCCCCACTTTCTGAACCCAAGCCCTTTCTCTACCTTCAACTCAGAGCATCTTTTTCCTGTTCTTTAGGTGAAATGCCTTGTGATGATACCCCACAGTCCTGGCCTCTTTTTTTTTTTTTCTTTTTCTTCTTCTTCTTATTCCATTTATTTCTTAACCAAGGCAACCATGTTTCCACCCTGTGGAAACTCACTGGACTTTGATCTCAAAGATCATTACTAACCAAAGGGATAAATCCAAAGATCCTTCTTTGGCCTCACCTGTCTTATCTCTAGCTCTTGCTATGGTTCGCCAGGCCTTCTTTGTCACTGGCTCCCTCCCATTCCTACAGTGGTCTCTAGGAAACCACTGGAAGAAAGCGTCCAGGGGCGCTTTCTTCTGATCCCATGGGCTTTTGCATAATGGCACTGGTGTTGCTGCTCTGTATCTCCTTTGGGAGGACCTCATGGATGCTCATGGCTCCATGGTCGATCAGTGCAGACCTCCAAGTTTGCAGCACTAGCTCACTTTCCTCTGCAGCGCTAACTTTTCTCCTGAACTCTGGACTCCACAGTCTGGAGATACTTGCCCTGGAATGTCCCTCTGCCACCTCACTCAACTGTTCCAAATACAGAGCCCCATCTCCTCCCAGACTCCCTGTTAATGTAACCTTCCAGTCACTCAAGCCAGGAACCAGGAGACAGCCTGCTGACTCTTCCCTTAGTCTGACCAAAGGAGCACAGGTTTCATGCCAGACTCCTCTGAGACACATTTCTCACTATATGCACTCTGTGACCCCAGGCAAGCAGCAGCACCCCTCGAAGCCTCACTTCCCCATCTGTAAAATGGGGGTAATAATAGTCTCTACCTCACTACAATTCAATAAAATGACGTATGTAAAGTGAGTGGCATATTGTTAGCATGTAGCAGTTACACATTAGCCACATATTAGTCACATCAGTGCATGTTAGTCACAATGACTCATAATAAGCCTCTAAATGAGGTAGATACTGTGGCATACCCAGGTAATCTCAGCATTCTGGGAGGCTGAGTCAGGAGACTTTCCAAGTTTGAGTGCAGCCTAGGCAACTTAGTGACTTAGTGAGACCCTGTCTCATAATAAATAATAGGAAAGGCTGGGGATGTAGCTCAATACAAAGATCTTAGGTTTGATTATCAGCAACTTGGAAAACAAACCAAAAGCAAATAGAAAACCAAAACCCTGTTAACTGGCTATTAAATTTGTGTTTAGTTTCCTAGTCAATAATTGGGAGTTATCTTAGACTCCTTCCAATTTTTTTTTTTTTTTTTTTTTTGGTCAACTCTCTAGAAGTCATCAGGAATGGTCCATACTACACCCTGGGGATTTAGTTCATCTTCTCATGCTTCATTTTGACACAAAGACTCAACTGGTACTTGGCTGACTCCTGACTCAGCTCCCTGGCCCATCCTGCACTCCAGGACTTCTCAAGCTTTCATATGGGTACGAATCAGCTCAGGGGCAGATAATGCCAAATGAAGAGTCTAAAGGCCTGGGAATGAGAATCTACAAAGCTCCCAGGATGATAGGGCTGCTATGCATAGCCCAGCTTTGAATAGAACCATTTCTAGAACACAGATCTACTCTTCTCAATCCCATCTGAAAGTCCTTAGTTAACTTTACAACTTCACCTAAACTGTTTCTTTTTTCTTGCTCCTATTCTGTCTCATATAACAACTGTCCAGGCTACATATGTTTCTCAAAGTGTCACCGCTTGCTGTCACTTCCTGCCCTTGCTCATGCCGATGCCCTCTATAGGAAATTCCTTTTCTTCATTGCCCTGCCTCTCAGAATCCCACTCCCACTCCCCTTTCTAAGACACTTCTTATATGTCACCTCCTCTAGGAAGTCTCCCTGTGTCCATGGCAAATTTCTGCCATGTTCCTTCACAGTTTGTGTCACTATAGTAAGATGTATCCCATCTCATTACAGTGTATGCACATCTGTCTCCCAGATTTAAGATCTTTGTCCTTTTCTCTGTTTTGCAAGTCCTGACACTGAGCAGACACTCAAATGTGAGTGTAAAAAAGGATGAGATGAGGAGTCAAGTAGGAACTTGATGTCACCTAAGCTCTGCCCTTCTGAAACTGTTCTCTTGCTTAATACATCATCACCCCCTCATGGCAGTGTACCAGAATTTCTGGGTAAGTTGTTTGAATTTGTTTTATGGTGCTGGGGATGGTGTTCAGGGCCTCATGCATGTGAAGCAAGGGTTCTGCAACTGAGTTATTCCTTCGACCCACTTGTTCTGTGTGGTTTTTTTTTTTAATGGTCTTATACACTTTTGAAACAGTGCAAATCAGCATCAGAATCTTAGAAATCAAGACCACCAAAGGCCCTGCCAGTCACTGCTGATATGTCTCAATTCTGTGGCCACCCTCTCACTGTGGTCACTACACACACAAGCCAGTCCATTCACATGCATCTCACACTGGTAGAAACGTGGTGGTAGCTTACCCTCAGGTTTCTCTCCCACCGTGGTGAGCTCAGACTCCTGGCTTGGCTCGCTCGTTCCATACACATTGATTGCACGTACACGAAATTTATACTCTCGGTCAGGCAGCAGATCCTGAACGTTAAAAGAGGTGCTGCGGCATGTGGCTAGTTCCTTCCACATCTTGTCCACTGAATCCCAGATCTCAATGCTGTAGGACTGCACAGCACTGCCTCCATCATAGGAAGAGCCATACCAAGACAGGGTCAGTGAGGAGCTTCGGATATCAGACGCACAAGGGATGCCAGCCGGGGGGTCTGGCTTATCTGGAGATGGAGAAATACAGTCACTCACAATTGCTGAACTGTAGGGACAGGGTTTTCATCTTTGCCCTTTAACATTGGGGTTGGATCACAGGCCTTGTGGTTGCTAGGCAAGTGCTCTGCTACTGAGCTACATCCAGACCCAAGAATGCTTGTGGATTATCCCTGTCGTGGGGCTGATCCACCCTGTGAATCCAAGTGAAGGTTCCCGTTCCTGGCTCTCATCCCTCCCCCACACACTACAGGTGTTGCTTGCACAAACCCGGCAGTACAGAAAGTCCCACACATGCCTACTTGCTCAAAAGAGACTTTCTTTGGCTAGTTTTCCAGTTCACAAGCTATGGTTCTCTGTACTTTGCTCAACTCATAAACATATTTTTCAGAGTAAACAGATCTAGGAGGCTGTTCATGGAGGCATGGACTATTTCCCATGAAAAATGTGTTTTTGAGGGAGAGAGGCTTGTGTGTGTGTGTGTGTGTGTGTGTGTGTCCTTCAGGCCCATGGCTCCAGTGACCTGTGACACAACCAGGGTGTCTGGAAATTGGGAAATCCCTACCCTATCAAGGAACAGCACAGCACAGCTGTTGAGCGCTGAAGGCAGACATAGATCTGCACCCATTCAGTGGCTGTTAACTGCTTTGTGCCTCAGTTTCCTTGATTGGGCAATGTCACACTAGCATCACAACGTTGTTGTGGAAAGATTTTGGAAAATGCCTGACTTGGCTATCATTATTGTCATGGTTACTTCAGGAGTTTATTTCTAACTTTATGGTACATAAGCATTATTTCTACTCTCCCTCTTTGTTGTCTTGATTTTTGGTGCTGGGGACTGAGCCACAGCCCCAACCCCAACCCCTATGCCACCTCTTTTATCCTCATTGGACTGGTATACAGGGGAATTTCAAAAGTAAACTACAATAGGAAGTCACAAGCACCCTTGACTAAGGGACAGAAAATGTATTGACCACAGGAATGAAGAGTCACCTTTAAAAAAATCATTTATTTATTTATTTGGTGCAGGGTCTTAATATGCAGCTGTGACTTATAATGATGCTCCTGTCTCAGCTTCCTAGTGCTGGGGTTATGGGCATGTGTCACCATGCCCAGTTGTGGGGCAGGGACAGCATGCTGTACTGGGGATCAAACCTAGGTCCTTGCATTTGCCAGGCAGGTGCTTAGACCACTGAGCTATCTCAGCTACCTTTTGGCTGGCTTCCTCCCCACACAGATGTCCTGGGCTCAGAACCAGTGTGTTGTCAAATTCAGGTCAAACCATAGTGCTTACCACTTTGATGAAGCTTTTGAGTTTGTTGGTTTTTGTTAGTTGTTTATCTGAACAAAACTCCTATGTTTTCAGAATTAGTTTCTGCAGTTAGTCAGCTACAGATAGCTACAATCAACCTTCATCACCCATAACACAGTTTGAGTTGATTTTGGGACCATGTCAGAGCCATTTCCAGTGCTGTAGTCAGGCTGGAGGCCTCCTTTGATGAAACCACTTTCACTGGTTATTTAATGTGTTCTCTTAGACAAATTATCCTGAAAGATATACTGGTCTTTTTAGAAACATTTCTGGTGTTGGCTAAGATGTTTACTGCTCTAAACTCTCTTAGAAGCAAGTGGTTTAAATCCTTTCCGGACCAGCTAGGGAAGCTAAAAAAAAGTCTACAGAGAGATAAAGACATTCACTGCTCCTCATATCCTGGAAAACTACCTGCAAAATGTGATTGGACACAGATACAGTCCATTGGCTGATTTTCTCTTCTCTGCTTTGGTCAAAAAGACAGCTTGGAAAAATGAATTTTACAGAGACACTATTTGACTGCCCTGTTACCTGTATCACTAAATTGTATAAGACACAGTTCACCCCCTATAGCACAATAAGAAAAAAGGGAAATGTGGGGAAAGGACTTTAATTCCAAATGAAATGTTGTTACATACTAGAAATTTGGTGTCCAGTGAAAGAATTCTAAAAAGACCTAAGCCTGAAGTCCAGGAGACTGGAAGCTCCTTTCTCCCCTACCAGTCCTTAGAGCCAGGGTTGGGAGGCATGGATGGGACTTCTGTAGGTTTCTTAACCTACAGAGCCACACAGAGCTGGGATGGTTAGGGCCAAGGATCACTGGGGCAGACCAGGGACTCCCATGAACCTCCACGATGAGCCAGTGCACTCTGTCCATAAGGGACATCCTGGCAGTGCTGGGTAAAGGCTCTGTGTCTGGGGAACAGCCCTCCACTTCCTCAGAATTCTCCCAGGGCTCTCTGGAGACCTCACTGGCAAAGTGGGAATCCCTCTAAAAGAAGGGCTCCACAGGATGCCACTTCCAAGATTTTGTGCTTAGCCAGTGTTCTTATTCCTGGGAAAAGGATGATCTTGCTCAAGAGGTTTCCCAGTAGAGCAGCACCCTCACTCTCTTTGCATATGCATGATAAAAACTGATGTGCAGCTGTGCCAAGCCCCACCTGGACATCCCTGCTGAATTCAGCAGCTGCTGACAGGCTCCTTGGTGGTGACCACACCAGGATCTGCTGTGTCCTCAGAACAGGGCCCACAGAAGCTAAAGCACTTTGCTCACCATGAGAACCTGGTGAGTGCATGGCAGAGCCCAAGGGAGACTCCACAAAGTCTGTAGAGCCAGGCCCCAGGGCTTGGTACCTTGCAGCCATCAGGCAGAGAGGAGATTAAAGAAGCATCTTGCTTAAGCTGAGCCAAGCATTAGCAAGGGAAATCTGCTCTTGCAAATCATGCAATGTCCAATCTCAGATCGTACTTGAGGATTGCCTGGTATCTGGAGTTCTCTCTGCTTTTTTACTTTAAAGCTATGCAGAGACCTGTTTATCTCCTGCTCAGTGAGCGGCATGAAAGAATCCACTGGATCTGCCGCTGGCTCCCTCCTCCCTGAGCAGGCAGAAGGGGAGCAAGCACAGGAAGCTACTAAGCACCAGTAATTCTTGTGCTGCTTGTTAAAGCGTAATAATAAAAAGCCTCTAAAATAGCCCAGCACCACTCATTTAAACTAACTGAGGGAAAAGCTAGTTTAAATCATCATTTTAAATATAAGAATCACAGGTTATCTGAAAAGAAGGTAGTTCTAAGAACATGCCACAAGAGAAGTTTACTGCTAATAAGCAGAAGTTGCACAAAGTGGCCTTATTTATAGACCAAAGTTGGTCTGTAAATGGATATTTCTGAAGCACTTGAAAACTGTCTAGAGTAGGCTGAACAATTCCTGTTTTATCTCATGTATGTCTTACATTTACTTAGTGAACCCTGATCAGATAATATACAGATGTCCTGGAGCCACACAGGTAAAGCAGCTGAGCCAGGGTTTACTTTGGACTCACCCTAAGTTCATGGGCTCTGAATGAATACGGCTTTGCTGCGCCCATCAATGTGAGTCCTCATTTTATTGAGCAATTCTATTCTTAGCTCTGAGAGGGGGAGGCAGACAGAAAGCTCGGATCTCCATTCCATTCCCCTCCCAGGACGGCATTTAACATGCTGCTCCTGCCAGCTGGCGGGCAGCCACACCAATGGCCCTGTCAGCACTGGCCGTGGAATAAGAAACTCAACCATAAAAGGCCAGAACTGCAGCCCGTGCCGTGGGGAGGGGGATGGGGAATGTGTGGCACTGTCCGGGGGTGGCCAGGGTAGGAGCAGGAGGTATTGGTTACAGAAAACGAGTGCAAAGCTGCTGAGCCCAACATCACCCACGCAGGGCAGATGAGAGAGAACACCAAGGGAAAGTTGGGACTGATGCCTGCTGATAGGATGGGGTGTGGGGCCAAAAGATACGTTCAGCATGGTCCAAGCATACATTAAGCTGGATCATCAGCACCAGTCCCTCCAGGAGCCTGAATCCTGGAGGAAGCTATGGAAATAAGCACCTGGAGTCAGCAAAGACAGGAAGAAAAAGGTCCCTCACGGAGGAGGCCACTCTTTTCTTCATCTGTTTAGGGCCTAAGGGACATGCTATGGAGCTTCTCAAGGCTCAGTGTGAGAAAACAATGGGGAAACTGATATCAACAACTTCCTGCATGAGACAGCTCCTCAAAAGGCTTGCATGTCACCCTCAAGATGGTTTCTAGCCAGAAGTATCTTTGCCTTTTGGAGACATCCTGCACCCACTCACATTCCCATGAGTGGCATCTGAACATAGGTTGTTTGACAGCTAACTCCCACAAGACCCTTGATACTCTGTTTCTTTGCCTATCTTCAACTTTAGTTTCCTCATTGTAAAGCTGGAGCCATAGTCCTGTCCATCCTAGTCCTGAGTGAGGTATGAGATGAGGAGGGAGGAAGAGAGCTGGTATCAGACTCAGGTGACCACAGAATGATAGCGCCACAAGAGGCCTCCAGAGTCACCTCTTCATCCTCCAACCTCATGCCTAGGCACTATTCTAGGGGAAGATTCTAGGCGAAGAGCCCTAACTGCAGTAGCCAGGTTTGTTGGATCCTTCTGTTCTGTGTGCCCACCTGTGTATCCCTCAGGAGTATACATGGGAAAGGCTAGAGCGCAGAGAGGCAAGGTCAGGACCTTCACACACTTTCGTGTTTTGTGCACTGCGTGGGGGGTCCAGTGGATCAGTTCAGGCTAACCTCTGCTCTCCATGACCAGCTGTGAGCCTGGTGTGAGGTCAGGGTACACACTTCTTTTAAATTCACAAAAAGAGTATATAGAAAGCCATGAGCGAATGGAAAAACCATCCAGGGCTCACGTATGTGTCAATGCACATGCTCAGGTGCTCTGCAGTGTCCACACAGACACAAGATACAGCCTGCTCTCCACAGTTGGTGCCTTCCATTGTCTCTCTACCATCTGAGCTCCTGACACATGGGGAATCATGACTGACTCAGGGAGCTGAGCGTGATGGATGTTTTGGGAGAGGGTGGCCAGGACATGAGGAGAGTGGTTAGGAAGGAAAGAAAGAGAACTGAAGAGTCTGGGGCTGGCCTTAAGTCACCACTGGGATGCTATAGTTAGGAAACAGGAATAGAGTTAGGGTTAGGGGTATATGGTGACCTCAAGAGTAGTCCTACAAACTCATGGTATAGGTAGTGAGGTGCAGTGACACCCTGAAGAGCAGCATGGGTTGGGGTGTTTGTGTGGAGGAAGCAGAGCTGCTCCTCTGCCAGAGGATTCGCTCTGGGGTGGGAGGAGAGACAGCACATGCGCACAGCAGCAGACACACCACTGCAGGATGGGTATGGAGTATCACGGGGGTTACCATGTCTGGCTACTGCTAACATGGCAACACTTGGGGCTTCTGGGAGGAGCCAGCAGGACTTTGAAGATATGAGAAAACTGGGGATGGTGGAGCCCACCACCCAGAAGGAGCAGTCGAGAGCAGGACAATTGTGGGCTGTCCACAGAGCCCAGATGGGAGGGAAAATGGGACAGGCGTCAACACCCGAGCTGTGGGGGTTGTGACCCTGAGAAAATTCATGCCTAATGCCCTGTATTTCTCAGAGAATCCAGAGCCAAGGCTGGCAAGGACATCACTGGTCAGAGACAAGGGTAAGAATTTCTGAGCAGCACCGATCACTCAGCCGAGCCTGGAGGTCAAAAGAGTGAGTATTGCATTTGGACCCGATCTGGGACAGGAATGGTGAAATCAGAAGTGGCAGTGAGTTAGGTGAAGGTTGACAAAGGGCCTGGGCAGTAGTGCACATGAGGGACAGAGGACTGAAGGCGCCAGAAGAGGCTGGAGTGGAGAGGCCAAGGGCTCCAATGGCCAGAAAAGCAGAGAAGCCAGGACAGCACCAACAGGAAGAGGGTCGGGAATGCGCTGGGGTCTGGAGATCTGCAGCAGCTTGAAGGACAGGACTAATGTGAGAGTTGGGGAGCAGGGCTAGGGCCAAGAGGGTGCAGGTAGGAAGAAATAGGCTGGGTCAATGGGGTCCCACAATCTATGCATCCAGTTGGGGCTCCTGCTGCCCTCCCACCTGCAACCTCCACACCAGTGGTGCCCACGCTCACCCACGACCGTGAGGTTGACCTGGGCCTGTCTGCTGCCCAGCTTGTTTTCCACCAGCAGCGTGTAGCAGCCGCAGTGTTCCTGGCGCGCGGCCAGGATGGTGAGCTTGCTGCCGCCTTCACTGTTTTCCACCTTGATGAGCTCACTGTCCTGGATCTGTGGGCAAAGGCAGGACAGATGCTGGGGACAGCTAGGGAGGAAAGGGCTCCTCCCCACTCTCCCCTTCAGGGACCCAGCTGGACAAGCTACAGTGGCTCAGGGCATCCACAGCCAGGGAGGGCTGATCAGGGTGGGCTGGGTGTCTTGCTCAGCACTCGTTGCCCTCGCTCTGGGATGGACGACAGGAGAAGGCACCTTGGCCAAGTCCTTTGTGAAGCCCACCTGCAGCGGGTGCCTCGCCTGTGTATGCTGTCCAGTGCAGTGGCCACCGGCCACATGTACTCCTCACGTTTTACTGAAGTGGAAAGTAAAATGTCCATTGACTGGTACAGAGACAAAATGTGCTACATCTAGACAATGGAGTGTGAGGCATTTATAGAAAGGAACGGACACTAATTCACACTACAACACAGATAGGCCAATATCATTATACAAAATAAAAACAAAAACTCCAGCATGCACTGGTAATTGCAGAGACTTGGGCAGCGAGATGGGACTGCAAATTGGAGGCCAGCCTAGGCTACACAGGAAGTTCAGGAGCAGCCTACACTGCACAGTGAGACCCTGTCTCCAAAACCAAAACCAAAACAAACAAAATATCCAGCCAGGTGTGGTGGCCTGTGCTTGTAATCCTCTCTACTTGGGAGGCTGAGGCAGGAGGACTGCAAATTGCTCAGCCCGAGCAATTTAGTGAGGCTCTGTTTCAAAATAAAAAGTAAAAGGGGATTGGAATGTAACTCAGCACTCCCTGCATTCAATCTCCAGTATGGGGCTGGCCTAGCACTCTTTCAAAAAGCTCCAAAACTCTAGGCAAAAGATTGTATATGATTCCAGGGTGTGAAATGTCCAGAGCAGGCAAAAGTTGGAGGCTGGAAGCAGAAGGGGAATGATTACTAATGGGCTTTGGGGTTTCTTTTTGCGATGAGGAATCAGATAATGATGCTTGCACCACCCTGTGATTCTAATAAAACCACCAAGTCATACATGTTAATTAATTAATCAATTAATTAATTAGAGACAAGGCTTTACTATGCAGTTTGAATTCAAGGGGATCCTCCTGCCTCAGCCTTCTGAGTGCTGGCATTACAGGTGCATGACAAACCTCTGGCTTGAACTGTATATTTTAAAAGGGTTACTTTTGATCAGGGATGTAGTTCAGTGATATAGCTCCTGCCTAGTATGCCCAAGACCTTGGGTTCAATTTCCAGTATTGCCAGAAAGGGAAGGGTGTGTGCGTGTGCATGTGTGTGTATGTGTGGGTACATGTGTGTGTGAGTGTGAATTTTATAGTATATGACTTATATCTCAACAGAACTGTTGTAACCTTTTAATCAGTTAAAATTAAATATTTAGTTCCTGGCTTCAGTTGCATTTCATGTGCTCAATGGCTGCCCGGGACAGTGGCCACTCTAATGATCAACATGGATGTAGAGCATCCACCACAGACATTCTGCTGGCCAAGCTAGGGCTTGGGTGGACATCTCTGAGAAGGCCTATGCTTCCATCTGAGTTCAGGAAGTAGCACAGGGCAAATGTGCTGAGGGATGCTCAAGTCCACCTTCTTTTCTCTGTGTACTTTCTTCCCTGATAACAGCTCTTTCGTAAACTGGGGCAATCTGAATGGCATGAAAGCACTGTGACAAGGGGCTCAGAGTAAATCCGCATCTCCAGAAGAGCTCCCGATGCAGGGCACCCTGCCATCCCAGGGTCCCTGCTGATCACACATGTTGGCACACACCACCAACAGGAGACTGGTGGGATGATCAGGACCCTCAAGTTTCCTCCAAACGCTAGTTGTTTAGAAATTCAAACACTTTTCACAAGAACCATTACTATAAATTATAGCTAGGTTTCTGGGCCAGTTAGCCAAAATTCTATTCATCCACATACTCAGATTAATCTGGATCCCTTCAGCACGCAGTAAGTTTGAATTGTTATCAGAAACAGTAGGCAGTGGGCTGGCAGAGATTTTCAGAAAGTTACTGGTGTATGGGAGGTCATCTGAGGTTTCTGTTCAATTTTCCTGAGCCTGACTAGGATTCTGGGTAGAGATCACAATGAGGTGGGACTATGGGTAGCTTTATGATACAGATTATCTACACTGCATGGATTGCTAGTAGGCTGCAAGAAAGGCTGGTATGAACTCAGGCTTGGTGGGGGTGGGGTTCTCTCCATTTCTTTTTTTGTTTTTGTTTTTGGTGGAACCAGGGATTGAATTCAGGCCCTTGCGCTTGCCAGGCAAGCACTTATCCTACTGAACTATCTCCCCGGCCCCTTCCTCTCCATTTCTAATGTGATAAAGACTGATGTTGTCCCCATCACATCAGCAGTTCTCACTCCTTTAGGCTGGGGGCTGGAGGTTTTCCTTGAGCCATCCACCTTCATGACTGACCTGCTTTCGGAACTTCATCCAGGTACAGGTGATGGGCTGCGTGCCGGTCACTTTCCCAAGCAGCTCCACAGGCTCTCCTGCCCGCACCTTCTGGTCCTCAGGGAACTGGATGATCTGAGGGGGCATTGCTGGGAGGGGACGGGGGCAAGTGAGCACAGAGGAGGGGCCCAGACATCTTCCTGCCTTCTGGAACCTCCAGGATAAGACTGAGGGTACTGCCACTGTCTGGAAGATCTAACCTCTCAGACCTGCTAGGCTTGTTTAAGTTTTTATTCAGATTCTCTCAGAAATGACCTACATATTTCATGGGGCATAATTCTGTATTTCTTGGCTGTGCTATAATTGGTGGTTGACCCTAATTGTTTGAATCTGTATTTTACCTCATTCATTAACCTCTGGACCACCATGGCTGATGGGATCCATATGCTTTAAACGTTCAAATGTCTTTTCATGGAAAATAGACAAGGGCTCCATGGAATGAGGACATACAGAACAGGTGACAAAAGCAGCATTAATGGGTCACTCACACAAGCAGAGCGAGGGACTGGGAGGGGGTGGAATTTCCAGAAGGGACAGGAAAATTCCCAGGATTGGGAGGCCCTGTACACAAAGGCAGGGAAGAGGGATACAGGAGAGAACAAAGGTGAGACACTTGCTCCAGATTTGGCCTGACACACACAGAGCTGGAAGTGGGGACAAATCCTGATCACAGCCAGGTGGACAGTCTGTAGTGCAAAGGAAACCCCTGAACCATGACGCTCATGTCCCCAGGAGAGGCTTCAACTTATTACCTGCCTTTGGAGATATCTTGGAGGTGGGTTTCTTTTTCACAGTTGCATCACCTGCAACAAGAAAGTTCACAGGTTATTTTCTGTCAGTTCTGCTTCTAGAAATAATCTCCTAAATCCAAGGAGGGTGTGGTATTGCTTACTGGGCTCTTAGCTGTAGAGAGCCCTCATTCCAATGTGTCCTTTCAGAGACCACCTTGCCTGATCATACAGACAGCCTCAAGGTCAGATGAATGCCAGTTTTTAGGGGCCTCAGCAGGAGTCTATAGAACCCCCAAGGATATAAAACCTCTCAATAATACCGAAGGCCCCACTGTCTTATTCAAAGATTAAAGCTCAAAACTCACTAACTACTCTCTCACCCAAACTTTCAGGAAACCCAAAAAGGAAATTATGTCAGATAACCAGCTAAAATTAGTCTTTGGTGTAGATCCAAGGGTCTCAGGCTTCCTTTGGGTCATAAATTGTGAACTGGTGGCTTTCATTTTTCTTTTTTTAAATTTTTGTTGAATGGATCTAGAATGAATGAATGAATGAATGAATGAATGAATGAATGCTGTTGCCTTCCTGCCCTACCTTCTCCAAATATGTGATAAGGTGACTCAAACAGAACCATTTTGCATATTTGTTAAATAACAATATGGTACATATGCAGAAATATCCTCAACTATCTTCATGGCTTATTTTCATATTTCTTTCAAGTCTTTGCTCAAAAGTCACTTATCCTGTTTATCCCAGTGCAACGAAACCTTGCATGAACACAAACATCTGCATGCGAAGCTTATATACAACTTCCCCAAATTAGGAGATACATCAAGCTCCTCAGCCTGAGAATGGATAGACTATTCACTGCATAAGAGTACAGTGAAATTCATCAATAAAACCCAACAAACTATGAATACATACAACATAGATGAATTATCATAATTTATCTTTCCCTTCAGCCAAGAAAACCCAGATTTAAAAGCTACATACTACATAATTTTACATACATAACATTCTAGATTGGGCAGAACTATGTGCTGAATGAACAGAGAACAGATCAATGCCAGAATTGGGTGGACGGGCTTAAGAACAAAGGGGCATACAGATACGTGCTTAGGGGACAGAGTTGTCTTTCACCTGCGCTGGTTATACAGCTTACATAGGTTTGTCAAGGCTCACAGATCCCTGTTCTAAAAATGGTGTTTACTGCATGGAAATTATACTTTAACATAAAAATGGGGAAAAGCCACAGCACCAATGCAATCTTCCTTAACCACTGTATGCAAACCATCAGAGCACAATCTCTTGTGCTGCTTATGTTTATTCTGACTTATAAGCCCCCCAGGCACTTATCACTATTTGACAAACTATAAATTCACTTTCTTTCTTTAGTATCTGCCCTTTCCACTGCAGCGTCAGCTATTTGAGGGTGGGCGCTTTTATGCTCACTTCTGTAAACCTAACAAGCCTGGCGGCTATATGCTGAATAAGGGAGCTGACATTGACAGTGGTTCACAAACTGCAGAGCACAGAAGGGCGGGACCTTGGGCAGCTTGGCTGTAGTGGCTCCATGACCACAGGCAGGTTAGGCAGCTTTGTGAATGGCCAGCTGTGCCTTTCTACCAAGGAAGGGTGCTGCTGCCCAGATGAATGCCCCAGGAAGACTGACAAGGAGAGTACCCTTTGTAGAAGCACACTGTGGGGTCACAGGGCTGATGGCGACAGCTGCATGGCTTTCCCACAGCCATCCTGGCTCATTTCCATCTGTGACCCATGTGCCTACCTCCAAACACTCACTGAAGCCCCATGTGCCCAGAACATGCTAATCAGTGTATGCCACCAGCCTGGGCACTGAGGAGAGAACCAAACCAATGTGATACAGCAGGCCTTACCAGCCAAACTAAATGTTAACATATACTGGTATACAGGACTTGCTATCTTACTCCACAGGTCCTACAGGACAGTGATAGGACGATGGCAACACTTGGATATAGTGAATATAAACTAGTATCAATATTAATTTCCTACTTTGATAATCAAGCTCTTTATATGAGACTTTCCTTGTTTTTAGGAAAACTCACTCTGCAGTACTTAAGTGTAGGGTCCTACAGGTGCAACTCTCTTATAAACTGCTCACAAAATGGTATAGATTTATATGTGCACATATATGTGTGTGCACATGTATGTGGAGAGGTGGAGGAAAATGAGGAAAAGGGAACATAGGAAAAAACAGACAATAAAATGTAAAAATTTGAGGAATTGGGATGAAGAACATATGAAAAATATTTGTATTAGTTTTATTTTTTCTGTAAATCTGAAATTATAATATTTCAAAAGGAAAGTTAAATAGAAGAAGAAAAAGAAGACATGTTATCCAGCCAGCATGATGCACTTGCTGCTTTGAGGCACAGACAGGATACCATGGCATGGTAGGAAGGCTTGGCAGGGGTGGGGGCGGGTCAAGAATTAAGGGACTTCCGACTTAGGGAAAGGACAGCCCAGGTCAGTGGCCGACAGGAGTGCAGAGTCCATGGCAAGTGGTGTCTGGTGGAGGCTGGCCAGAGCATGGGGCTCATATCAGAGAGTAGTAGAGTGAAGAGGTGTGACAACTGAAGTGAAAGAAAATTTGCAGTGTCACTAGTCATGGTCCTGCCAACTCACACAGGCAAGAATATCCAATTAGGGAGCTTCACAACCAAAGAGGCTTCAAGAGAAGAAGAGAGGCATCTATCAGGCAGATCTGACCCGGTCAGGAGTGAGGACACCATCTGTTGAGAGGTGCTGAATGATGTCTCTTGAGGTTTACACCTTGAAGCCCTAACACCCAGAGCCTCAGGATGCGGCTGTGGGTGGCCTTTAGAGAGGTGATTACGTTAAGAGGGTGAGGGTGGACCCTAATGGACTCTGACTGATGCCCTTATAAGAAGAGATTAAGAAGGTGGGAAGAGGTGCTCTGCTCTTTGCCACCACCATGAAAGGTTGCCCTCTGCAATGTGCTGCTCTGCCTTGGAACTGGCTGAATATGGACTGAAACCTCCAGTAACTGTGTTAAAATTTAAAATGAATTAGAGAGAAAATAGAAAAGTGAAAGAAGAGGAAGAGATCAGAATTAAGGCTGGAAGACAAAAGTGGATCATGCTAACTTCCAGAAACTAGCACAGAAGACTAGAGGGAAAGAGAGAACAAAGAGGTGAAAAGAAGACCCACACCCACAGCCCAAAGAAGCTATAAACCACATTCA
>NW_004524723.1:4395352-4419116 GCF_000260255.1 Octodon degus | reverse complement strand
AGACAGAGACAGACAGAGACAGATGGACAGAGAAACAGGCAGGCAGACAGGCAGGCAGGCAGACAGACTGAGTAGACATCTACACACACAGAAGGAAATCTTTAACCACATGAAGGCACAGGAATAAGACAGCCATCCATAAGCCAAGGCCAGAGACCTCCAGAACTCTGAGAAAACAACTTTCTGTTGCTGAAGCCCCAGTCTGGTACCTTGGGATGGCACCTCTGACTCCTGCAGCTTGGGTGGGCTCTGGTGGGGAGGTGTGGAGTGGCAGAGTGACAGTCCCTGCAGCAAGGAGGCAGGACAGCCAAGTCAGAAGACTTCAACGTGCTGCCCTATGCGAGTGGCTCTGGTATAGCTATGTGGGTAGAACCACAGCCCTGAATTACATGGATCTTTCAGTATTACAGTTAAATAGGATCAAAGGCCACATTTTTTGCTCTGTAAATTTGGAGCTACAGCTGTTTGATTTGGTTAGCCTTTGAAGCTGGCTTAGTCCTTATCAGTAAAACCAATTCTAAGTATTAACAACATATGCTATACATATTTTATATGAGCATCTTCTGGAATCTATTAATGGTGTTTGGGGCTCATAAGAGAAAAGAGTCACTGGATTCTAAACCTGTTTCTTGGCAGGAGCTTCTCAACCAAACATGAGCATGGCACTTCCCCAATTTATGAAAGAGACAGAACCTAGTAAGAGTCAGGTGGCTTGCCAAGTTGAGCAAGCCAGATAGGGCCCAGCTGGAGACAAAGCACAGCCTCTTGCCATCCCCCGCGTTGGGCTGCTTTCCTTTTCATGCTGACACTGAGATCCAGGTGTCTGAGACCCCTCTGTCCCTTTGCTGAGCTGCAGCGGCACCATGGGCTCTTGGACTTATACTGCTTGGCCACCTGCTAAGTTGTGTGGTTCAAAGCTCACTGTTTAACCTCTCAAAGTTTCAGTTTCCTTATTTAAAAAAAATGTGGAGAGCATAAATAAAGTTTGTTGTAAAGAAACTGCAGCATGCAGTGCCTATCCTACCACCAGCCCGTCCTCCAGGAATCCCTCCTTCCTACACAGAGAGATCCCTTCTCTGCCCCAGGGGACAAGGTGAGCTCTTTCAACCCTTGCATGCCACAATTCATGACAGTCTCAGGGCAGCTCCTTCACTCCTTGGCATGCCACAGCTCATGACAGTCCCAGGGCTACACGCACTCGCTGTGGCACCTTGTGCTCCTTCTTCGTGTTCAGCTGCCCAGTAAATGCTTCTGTGGATCCAGATGCCCAAATTCTAAATGCTCCTCCAGCCACTAATCTTTTCCTGTCCTCTGGACTCGCCCTCCTAATCTCATTATTCCTGTTGGCCCTTTGTCTCTCATCCCCTTCTCTGACACCCCAAGCTTTTAGCACCTACCACTGTCAAATAGCAATACACTGGAAGAAAAATAAAATTCAGTCATCTTCTCAAATCCCAGGATAGGGGGCCTGCCCCGTAGCTCAGTTCTTTGAGTAGCTGCTTCCACAAAGCAGTCAGGCTCAGGTTGCTGTGGTTCGATCCCCACAACTCAAGCCAGCCAAACCTGCCTTGAAGGCATTTGGAGAAAAAAAAAAATCAAATCCCAGGATGTTTCCTGGCTGGGGGGTCAGGCAAGGAGGGTAGAGCAACCCTCTCTATTTGCAGGCAGTCACCCTCAGAGAAGCTCAGATCCTTCCCCTGGGGTGCACAGGACTCCTGACCCTGAGGCACCTCACTCACTGCTCCCCTTCTTCCTCTCCTGCCCACATTTTCCCTGAGCTAGCTCTCTCTCTCTCCTGAGCCTACCCCCTGCACCCAAACACCAGAGAAGCCAAGCACATGCTATAAACCCACATGCCCAATACCAAGTCCAGGACTTTTTCCCAAACTGCTCCTTATCCCTGTCTCTCCACAAGCCCCCTCCTTGCCCATATCCAGTCACAAATGCTCACTGATTCCATCAACTAAATAGCTTCTCAGTCCAAGGTGTACCCTGGTCCCCAGGCCTGTCCTAACACAAAGTGGCCCAAGTGAGCTTTCTTGGGTGTAAGCCTGAACCCCTTCCATTGCTGAAAGCTCTTCAGTGGCTGTCTACTGCCCCTCAGGACCAAGTCCAACTGGTCCTACAAGGTCTCTGGGCTCTGCACCTGGCTTTCTTTTCTAGCCTCTTTCCATTTCTTCCATCTGGGAAACCTTCACCGTGCCTTCTGTACTCAATCATCTTGTTTCTCAAAATTCAGTGTGCATTATCACGACCTACAAACTTGATACAAATGGACTCCAGGTTTCCAAATGCTGCTGGTGGTCCCTGTGGTGACCTTTGGGTCACTGCTTTGTACTTTTTGGTTCCTCTCATGCCAGAGTCCGGCCTTCAGCTCTTTGCATGTGCCAATCCCCCTTCCCTTGGCTGACTCCTATGCATTCTTCAGGCAGGTCTCAGCTCAAGGAACACAACTCCATTGTTGTAGCAGAAAATACTCCCCACCCCCGTATGCCACCAGTTACTTTGGTTAGTTGTCCAGGTAACAGCTCCTGTTCAAATTCTGGTGGCTTCTGTCTGCTAGAAACAGCTGGTCACTGAGATCCATAGCTGGTCACTATGATGCACACTGTATAAACCAGTCCCAAATAGTTCCTGTTGAGGTAAAACAAATCTGCCTCCAAATCCTGGGTGTCATTTTGGTATTTCAGCTGCCATTGCACTCACTGTCACTGTTGAAACTGCCCCGACCCTTGCACATATGATGGCAAGTGCCCTAGAGACAGGATCAGGGTCCGCCCTCTGCATACTCACTACTTACAGAGTACCTGACTCCTGCTTGACAAGGGGCTAAAAAAGGAGTAGAACACCTGGGCCTCTGTGACTCTAGGAATTCCTGTGGAATAGCCCACCCAGCCCTGGACTCTGATGTTGAGAGACACAGCCCTGGGCCTTGAATCATTAGGAAACATCCCCACACAGTGTCATGGAATGGCTGGCTGCCCATATCTGATGTCTGGTTCATCTGTCTTTTGCTTCTGTCTCTTCCTGCCCAGGCTGAACCTAGTTTTGGCCTCAATATTCTTTCTTTTGTTCTGGGAGAGAGGGCTTTGGTCCCTCACAGAAGCTTCCAGGTTGCCCAGTCTAAAGGCAGCTAGATGTGTGTCCCTGCCCCCCAGAGGAAAGGGTCTGAGAGGAGAATCAGGGAGCTCATGTTAAAAGTCTTGTCACAGACAGGTCCCTAGATTCTTCCCTCTCTGGGGACATTTCCCTTTTTAGGTAACTAGCTAAAAATAGACATCAAACCTTCAAGCCTATCAAACCCCAAATCAGCATTCATTTTCTGTCAAAGCCTCCTGAAAGGGACACAGGCTGGGTGAGTATGGCTGAGCCCCTACCCCATGGTGCTGGAGAAGCCTGGCTCAAAGGCTGAATCCTGCTGCCCAGGGAAGGGCAGGTTCAAGGCCCCAGGTCCGTTGGCTCCTCTTGCTGTACATACCACCCCCTTCCAGGGCATTCATACAGACTTGTGGAGAAATACTGGTTGCTACCCCCAGAATTAACTCTGGTGATAACATGAGAAGATTCTAGAGGAACACAGCACCTCCTATTATTGCAAATACCCACTCCCAAGTTCCCAGGACCTGGAAATGCTAGGATGGCTGTGAAAGAGGCATGGCTGGGCCAGTGGGCCAGCACTGTTTGGTGGATTCCCTCTAGGTGCTCATCCTGCCAGTTTACTGACTTCAGGGATCCTGGAAGACCAGGGCAAGGAGCTGGACAGAGTCACCCCATTGCCAGACCCCACACATATGCATGAGGAGGGGCTGTAAGGCACTGTCACAGCTGCAAACCAACATGAGGGGTGGGAGTCAATGGGTTGGCACCCACTTTCAGAGAATCATAGAAAAATCCCAGCTCCTCTTCAGAATCCTGCACAAATCCCAACCTTTTTGGCATTTGGTCTCAGCCCTGTGAATTCCTAGAAGAATTTAGCATTTTCTATAGACAAGGTTTAAAAGAAGGGTTTGATCCTAGGAAAACTTTCATAAAAATGAACACTGACATCCTCAGATGCTCTCAAGTTGATAGGCATTTTAGTTTCAGAGAGGAACACACACAGGATAGCTAAATATGCTGAGATCTGAGGTGGTCCATTACGGTGATTGGAACAGTTCAAAGTGACAAGTGTCAGAGTAGAGCTCAAGGCCAGGCATGGAATGTAAGGGATGCTGTATTTGTACTGTTCCTAAATCACAGAACATAGAGGGACAGGGATCCTTAAAGAAGGGAGCTCATGAATTGCTTATAAAACAAATATTTATCATGGTCTATGCAGGGGCAGGCTGCTCAAGTTGTAAACGCCCCTGTGGAGAGGGTCATTTATATCCTTTCTAGAAGACCATCAGTATGTACAGACTGATAGTAGTCCCTCAGTCTGTTATCACACCTGGTATCACTTCATCTGTATTTTCTGGGTCCTGGGATTGAACCCATAACCTTGCACATACTAGGTATATTCTCTACCACTGAGCTCCACTCCCAGGCCCTGCCCCCACCACTTTTATTTTGCAAAGCTTTGATTTAATCCAGGCCCTTTGCATGGGAGTTACAGTCCTAGTGCCTTTTATTTTTATTTTGGGACAGGATCTTACTAAGTCTCTAAGTTATCCAGGCTGGGCTCCAACTTGTAATCCTCCTGCCTCAGCCTCCTAGAGTGCTAGGATCACAACTGTGTGTCTCCATGCCCAGTCTGTCTTCTGCTTTCAGGCCCAATGGCTTTCTTCTTATTATGCCCTGTGCCTGAGTGTTGCCCCAAGACAGATCACACACTGGGGGTTGCCTGAATTCCCATGTCCCCCTGACTCAGGCGGGGGAGTCTGGCTGCTCTTCTGAGCCTGTGCATATCTCCCCCATTCTGACTCTATATTAGGAGAGGACCCACTTTGGGCTGGAGGGGTAAACAAAATGATCCAGGACTGTGGGTATTAGATTTCCACAAAGAGAAAACAAACAAACAACAACAAAAAAAGGGCATTACTAGCCCAACTGACAAAAATGGAGAATAGACTGTAGAATGATTCTATAGTGGCATTAGCTCAATGCAGAGTGCTTGATTGCAATCACTGCATTGAGGCTATATTCTTAGGAGACACAAAATGATTTAGGAGTCAAAGGCATGGTCTCAAATATATTCTCCATCTATCTAAATGCAAATATGTTAATATATACATAGAAAATGATAAAACAATGGAACAAAATGTAAAGGTGAATTTTAAGTGAAGAGGATCCTTGTCTTTTTTTCTTTTGTACCAAGGATTGAACTCAGGACCTTGCACTTTCCAGGTAGGTGCATACACCGCTGAGCTATTTCCCTGGCCCTAAAAGTTCCTTGTTCTATCATTGCAAATTCCCTATAATTTTCAAATGATATGAAGATGGTTATTCCAAAGTACCAGTGGAGGGTGTGCAGCAAGCCCTTGGCAGGTAGGTCCCTGGTGCCAGAGTCGCATGCCAGCTGCTGCCCTTCTGCTCAGCTCTCAGGGGAGCCAGGCCTCCACCAGCCCCAGGGGCCAGCTCTGCCAAAACCTGCTGCCTGGGGAGCTTGGGGAGAACTGTCCGCCTCACGTGGACTACACAGTTGGCCCTGAGACTACGGCAAGGCACAGAAGGTAGTGACAAGGACACAGAGCAGGGACACTGCTCCATCCTGCCTAGCTAGGAGACCCTGGGCAGGATCATGTGGTCTCCAACACTCTGATTCCTTCATTGTTAAGATGGGAATGACTATGACTGGAAGCACAGTGGCATGAGGCTTGGCCAAGACACAGAGAGAGCACCAAGGCGGCAGTGTGCGCAGGAACCTGCAACACTCCGGGTTGCGTGACTCAACCCCACCCAGCGTCTGTGTATGCCTCCCTGCAGCTCCTGCCTCCTCACCTCTGCAATGTTGTCACTCCTCTCCAACTAGACCATACAAGCTACATTCCCCTCCTCCTTCGCACCCACCAGGCTCCCATCCCAAAGCTCCCCAAACCTCCCCAGCTCCCTCCTAGGTGTACGCTGCCAGGTGCTGGCAGGTCAAGGGGCTTCTGTCAGTCTGTATGCTGTGATATTCTCCTCTTGCTCCTCAGTGCTTGGCCAGTGAGTGTGGGTGTCCAGGCCACAGACTGGACAAGCATTGCTCAGTCCCACTCTTTGACAGCTGGCTGACAGGTCCAAATGATCTTGCTGGGGACAGACAGGCAGGTGCACAGAGTGGGGCATGGCCCCAATCTGCCTGGCAGGAAACTTGCCCCTCCCTCAGGAAGAGAGATTTCTCCAGAGGTTGGGTACTGCTCAGCCCGAGGCGAAAGTGAACACATATACACAGCCAGATCACTCGTGGGGGGGGTGCCTAGGCCTAGAGGCACGGCTCAGGCTTACACACTGCATGATTCCATTTATAAAGGGAAAAAAAAATCCTACTAATGCATTTGCATATTTGTACACATATAAATACACAGAAAAAAATAACTGAATGTTTGCTGGGTGAGTGGAATTAGTGATGGATGAAAGAGGACTTTCACACTGTACTTGATGTATTTCTTCACTGTTTAAAATTCTTAAACAAGAATACATGCACAAATTACTTTTGGAAAAACAAGCAATAAGTTATTCCCCAAAGAGAAAAGGATGGGCTTTAGTTCTAAAGACAGCCCATTCGTGTCCCACCTGTGGGCAGCCACCCCCTCAGGAAGCTCTAGGAACCAAGCCCTAAGGTGCCTCTCTGGCCCTAGGGTGCAGGCTTCAAAGGACAAGAGGGTGGGAAGGTGCAGGTAGAGGGGGATTGGAGCTATCCTGCCAATATCCTTGGGTAGCAGGATGGCAGAGGGATGCAAACTGATCTCAGGGGTGTGGAGAGATGCACATTCTCATGCTTTGAGATGGCAGTCACTCTAATGTGGAGAATGTCTTCAAACTGTGAGTCTCTCCCTGCAGACATGTAGGGCTGGAGCCAGGTCTGTCATGAGTGTGGGTTGGAATACTTGCTGCCATCCTGTTCCTTCCCAGTTTAGGGTTGCCTCAACTTACAGGCATCCTGCTCACCTCCCTGGTGCACTGACACACTCTGAGGGTACTGGGGTGAGGGGCTGGACGTGGATCCATCTTTAGAGGCAGCAGGAGGCCTGCTTCTGCCAACCAACAGTGGAGTCCTGCTCCTCTCTGGGCAGCTGCTTTCCAGACTGGTTATTTCATACCAGAAACAAATACTGAAGCTCTGCTCCCACTCAGAGGCTCAGAGTTAGTTGATTTGGGGTGCAGCCCTCGCATTGCTGGTTTCCAGGCTTCCCAGGTGGGCCTCATATGCAGCGAGGGCTGTCAGAGTTGCTCTGGAGCTGGGAGATGACAACTTGATGGGAGTTTTCCGCAGCCTCCCACTCTCCAGGGCCAAGAACCAGCTCCACGTCTGCTCATTGTCCTGCTCTTGTTTTTCTCCTTTGACCTCCCCTTCCCTCCCCTCCCTCAGGGTCAGGAAACAGGGTCCCAGAGCTGAGGACCCAAGAGGTGACACAACATGTCATCTCTGACCCATAGTCCCTGGCACTCCTCTAAGAGTGACATCTCACTTGCTCACATTTCCCAATAACTAGCACAGCAGGGTTCAGCTACTATTAACCTACTCCTTGGAGGTTCTACTTAGTTTTGTTTCTGTATTTCCAACAACTTATTAAATGTTCACTCTTAACAGTCAAGGTTCTTCTCACAGATGTTTAACTCACTTTGGTTAAGTATCCATAGGAAATTCTCACACCCTCCCACACCCTGCCCCTTACCCCCCAATCTTCTGGCTGGCCAGTGCTCAAAGAATCCAAAATCATCATCAAATACATTGCTTTACGAAGAAAAGAAAGAAGAGAATAAAGTAATGTCATAACATACTGGCTTGTAATGGGAAAGAGAAAAGGTCTTTGAAGCAATTAGGCTCACTGACTCTCCTCTCTGTGCGTGGCTTATCTTCTGATCGCCTTAAAATGCAGTGCCTCTGTGCAGCCAGTCAAAATGACATGAGTCAAAGGATGATTTTGCTAACAGAATTACACTAATAATAATCAAAGCCAGGGCTACCTTGTGACTTTTGAGGATTTTAGGGACTTCTGCTTACACAGGCCCCTTCCTCCATTAAAAAAAATTATGCATATCTTTAAAAGGATATAAAATGCATATGTATTACAGTTTAATTTTTAAAATTATATTTAAAACTGATCTTGTATAAAGGTGGATATATTAATACTATGAATTATACTGTTTTAGAACTAATCATTTTTTCTTGTAATTACATACAATGGTGCATTTCTACAGACGTGTAAAAGCAATGTAGATAAATAGGCCCCAGGGGAAGCTGAGCCAAAGAGGAAAAAGGAGGCAGTCTGTCTTGGTCATGAGAACGGTCCACCTTCTTTGACTTGGGGACATCAGTGAGGGCCTTCCACGAGCAAGGCATGCACATGCCATTCTGAGGGCCCAGGTGAGGTTAGTGGGGAGCATGGGGAAGCTAAGCAGTCAGCAGAAGAGGAAGGTGCTGATACTCTGGGAGCTAAAGGGAGGAGGGAAGGGGTTGGGGGAGTTGGCCTGGAAAGTATCCGGTGGAGAGAGGGGCCAGCGCAAAGACCTGTGGGAAAGAGCTTGGGTGTGTGGGTGGGGGCTGTGCTCAGTGAGGAGCTTACTTCCATTTCAGTATAAACAGGAGGAAGGAAGGAAGGAAGTTGGGAGGCAGGATTGGGAGAAAGAGGTGGCAGCGAGGACACACCTGTGAACATGTGCACACAGTGTGGTGGGAGGGTCCAGAGCACAGACAAGCAAGTGTAGGGGACTTTGAGGTGCTGGGACCACGGATATTTCGGACTGCGGTGAAAATGTCAGAGTCCCCTAGCAAGGGGACTTCACTGGGCAACAATTCAGAGTAGCTCCTGTGGAGCGCAGGATGACAAGTGAAAAGGTTGGGAGTGAGGCTGGGGGGTCTGGGCAGGGGACAAGATGGCACAGGGGCAAAGGGGAGGTGGTGTCAAGAAAAGGCCACTGGCTTGGTCCTCAGGAGAACCTGGGCATTGGAGGTATGGGCAGAACGGATGTTCAGGAGGCAGGTGCTCTGTTGGTGCCACCCCCTGCCGTGGCGGGCAAGCCAGGCCAGTACTCACTCTCTGTTCCTAGCACAAGAGGAAGAGAGGTCTTGGGCCTCCGGGATTTCATCTCTGGGGCCTTGGTGTTCTCACTGGCTGGTGCATCTGGAAGAAGACAGGAATCACAACACTGGTCAGTGGCTGTCCGAGGAGCTAGGCAGAGGAGCATCTCAGTGAGAACCCCACCTTCACCCAGCGATGGCCCTCCTGGCCCACACCCCACTTGGAGGGGCTGGCGCCTGCTGAGCTGGCACTGCCTTCCCCAAAGCACCAAAGGACAGTGCTCCCCAGGCTGATAAATTAGGTAGTGGGAGCAGCAGTTGGGCAGAACAGACGGACAGGTACTGGGAGTGACTTAGCAAGCATTCTCCTTGCAGCTGGCAGCAGGAGTAATGCCGCTGGCAGGGCTGAGGCAGTCATCCCTTTGCTTCAGCTTGCCCTCACTTTTCTTTTCTCGGGCCTTGCTCTGGTCATGGGGAGGGGCTCAGCAGGGAGAGGTCTCACACTGGGGAAGAATGGACTGAGTCCCTGCCCTTGGGTGTACGGATGGGAGGAGGCTGAGGGCTCTGATTTTGCAGACCCCCTCTATGGTCAGGCTAGATAAGGCCTTGAGCAGGCGGCTAGCAAACCTCACCCTGAGGCTGCAAGCTCCTGCGGCCCCCTCCAAGGCAGGGCTGCTGAAGCCCTGCAGCAGCAGTTGGCCGGCGGGCAGGTGGGCAAACAGTTCCTCACGGCTTTGCTCTACACACCCTCTTGTTTATTTTATTATTTTTTTCCCATAAGTTTATTGAGAAACAAATAGCAATGAGACAGTTTCAAATCAAATTGGTAGGACAGTTTCAATAATTAACACATTGCATACATTCTTCCTAGTGGTTAATTGCTGTACAAGATGTGGACTTGATATCTTATTTACAAACACCATTAGAACAAATCCCTCTATTCATTAAGAGAATGTAACTATATATCTATCCTAACCACTTTGAATACACAGATACAAAATGGACATTCACTTGTATCCCCTTTTTTTGTTAAGTTCCATCATTTAAATATTATAGGTGTGTAAACTCAGCAAAATATTCCAAAAGAGTCCAGTAGTCCATAATAGTATTGGGTCTTCCTCTTCACTGGCAGTGTCAGAAATTGTTGACCTGAGTCCCCTACAGCTCAACATAACAGCATGGCTTTACTTCTTATATTTCGTTTTTATACTTTTCTGCTGGATGGTTAAGAACAAGGTAAAGCAGGGCCTATGCAACAAGAGTTGTAGCTTTTGGGTCTGATAAAGTCAGTGAAATCCCCTCAGGATTTATGCTGAGATATTGTACCTCAGATTGTAGATCCTTTTCAGTGTCAGCCATGTGGATGAGTCACGGCCAATGCTTGGCCAGTGTGCTCTCTGTGAAAGCCTGAGAGAGTGTCTTCTCCCCATGTGACTCTCCTTAGGCACACTCTACATCATCGATCACTTTCCTCTTTGGCCCCATAATCTCCTTGATCAGAAAATTTGGGACACTACCGAGTTACATGACGTTACAGTACAAGTTTTCATATGTCCCTGAGTCTTAAGTGACCTTGGAAGGCTAGGGCCAAAATGTTGGCTTTCCTTGCAGCCCTCCTTTTTCTCTAATTTTGGTCTGCAAACTTAGGTTGTTAACCATCCAGAAGACAAGCTTATTGTTATTACCATACAACCCAGGCTGTTAAGCTTAACCTCACTATCTGTCTGAATAATGCAATGCTCGAACAATGCCAAGAAAACTCTCCCCTATCAGGCAGCAGGAAAGCCACTCTGGGCTGCTAGAGCTGAGCACAAAAGGCTTCCACTGAGACAAGATGAGATTGAATTTAAGAAGTTGTAGGGAAACTGCCCAGGGCCCAAGTAAGAAGTTATTAGTGGAACAGCTGTCACCACACTTCAAGGTCTTCACCGGCTTCCTTTCCCCATATGATCACTTACAGGGACAATCTGGGGGTGCCTTTCCAGCCCCTTCCTGCCCCCCTTCTGCTCCTGAGAAGAGGAAGCTTAGAGGGAGGAGGGGGACTTTCCAGCTGAGGCTCTGGCCACATTCCTGTGGTCTGGCTGGGAGGAAGAGCCATTTCACTGTCCCTGCCTCTAGGATACTGGGAAACCAGAACAGAGGGGCTGGGGACACTCTCCAGCTTGTGGACTGAGTTCCCAGCTGGACGCATTTCGCCTTCAAGGTGGCATCTAGATCTCCCACCTGTTCCGGATTATCATTGCTTCTGAGGCCTAACACCAGCCAAGCTTCACTCGCTACTCAGTGCCTGCCATTTTCCGTGGGCCGGGTGAGCCAGTTATGCTCTGTTAAGGCACCGGGCAGCTCACCTCAGCAGTGGATCACAGGCCTTGAGGTTGTGGCCCTCACCAAATACAGCTGAGCCCACAGCCGTGCAGCTGCAGGAATGGTTCAGCCTGGGCCTAATGTGGCACTTCTAGTGCTATGTGGTAAGGTTAGGGGTGAAAGAAAAAGATAGAAGACATCTGTTATGCAGCATTGACAGCCCAGTCCTTCCCCTTCTGCTTTCCCTGCTCTGTCTCCCTATTCTTACTAACTTCTAGAAGAACAGAGAGCCCCAGATCCAGAACCCACACTGCCAAGCTCTGGGTGGGGGTTGGCACCCAAGGGCACCAGTTTCGTGTGGACACAGTGAGGAAACAGAAAGTCCCCCCAGGACTTTAAAAAAAAGTGCACCTAGACCTTCCCTTCCCTTCCCCTTCCCTTTCTTCCCTTCCCTTCCCCTTCCCCTTCCTTTCTTCCTTCCTTCCTTCCTTCCCTTGCCCTTTTTTTTTTTCCCCAGAAGAAGAGTAGAGCACAGGGTGTGTACATACTTCTAAACCCTTTTCTTCAACAATCTCTGACTCAATAAATCCCAGAGCACAGATGAGGTGGTGAGGAGAAAGCAGCATTCTTTCTTTTACTGATGAGGAAACTGGGGCATAAACAAGAAAAGGACAAGAAGCCCACTTTTTCTGGGTTCCTGAAAGAAGGGCAGTAGGGACTGAGATTCCTCCTCTCTTCATGGGTCATGCTGGGCTTCTTTCCAAGAATCCTGACTGTGGGGACCAAGAGAGCATAGTTTGGTTTTGGCTTTGTCATCAGCTTGAAAACATGGGCAAATCATTTCAACCCCCAGTGTTTGTGCTTTCAACCTGTACAAAGGGAAGGGTTCTTATTTTCTGTAACTCACAAAGGTGAGAATGCAGAGTGTCTTGGAGAGCCACGAGGTGTACATGCACCATGTACCACTCCTCCGACTAAGTATATTCTCTTCTCCCCTGTGGAATTAGCTTGAATGTTCTCCACTTCCAGAAAGCCCTTTGACCAGCTCCTCTCCTATGCTGGAGGATGTCAATGTGGGAGCCACTGCCTGGTGGTGCTTTGTGCCTTGCCCTGGGAAGATGCACTGCCCCTTATTTTTCCATTTGGCCATGAGAAAAGGGCCCATGCTTCCCTTTCAAACCAGGCACACTGCAGACCTGGAGATCTGTGGGGAGCCCATCCCTCAGTGCCAGCTCCATGGGGGACAATTCATGGGCCATGGGGCCATGCCAGGGATGCGGAGCCACTCAGCCTCCGTGAGAACCACAGCAAGGAATGGGCTGGAAGGAACATGTGCTGAATCAAAAACAGCTCTGTGCTCACATGGCTGTCCAGGGGATAAAAATAATAGTAATAAAAGTTTAAGAGCAGCTTGTATTTTTGGTCCATTTTTATCATTTGTGATGAAACCAAACTTTGCTTCTAGGTCTGGGCCCTATGGCTGGAGTCTTTTGTTGGCCTGGTTGTGCCTCTGGAGAAGCATGGGGAGGAAAATGGAGGTGTGGGAAGTGGGGGGGGTCCACTGAGGAGAGAGGGGAAACTTGTCCTTACATGGACAATGCCTCACCCCTTCCACTGCGGGCTAGCTTGGGAGTCCCCTAAGGCCGCAATTCTTCTTTTGTTTTCCCCAAGAGGTGGATCCCTTGGCTCTGATCCCAGGCAGAGAGAATGAGGTAGTGGGGGGATCTGGGAGAGTTCCTGCATTTCAGGAGCCCCAGTAGGGGGCAACATAGAAGGGTGGGCTCTAGCCTCTCCAAGATGGACCACTCCTCCTTTCTGGGCTCTCTCCTCCACCGAAGGCAAGCAGTATGCTAGCATAAGAGACAGCTTGGTTTTGGCTCTGCTATTTATTTTTTTTATTTTTATTTTTTTTTAAATTTTATTTATTTATTTATTTATTTATTTATTTATTTATTTATTTATCTGTGTGTGTGTGTGTGTGTGTGTGTGTGTGTGTGTGTGTGGCCAGCTCAGCCCACCACGGGGCAGGGCTGGCTGGCATGTGGTGCTGGGGGATTGAAATGCGGTCCCTGTGCTTTGCTAAGCTTGTTCTAAGTAGGTGCTTTAGACCACTGAGCCATCTCACCAGCCCATTGGCTCTGCTATTTAATGCTGTGTGTCATTGGGTAAATTCCTAAACTTTTCTGATCTTCCTCACTTGGATAATGGGAATAACAACACTTCAGTAGGAGAATGAAGGAGGAGGGAGTCATAAAATAATATGTGACATTTACTTGGAAATTATTCACCTAAGCTCTGGACTATGTGCTTTAGAAGCTCATAACAGGTGGAACTATAGCACTCCCCAACACTAGGAACTTGTGACCTATGAAAGCAGCAGCGCTGTTTAGTTCAGTCTAGTATCTATAGTGTCCTATAATGACTTAGAGAATAAATATGAAGGTAGAAATGGACTGAGGAATACGCTGGAGCTGACACCAACAAAGGAAGGGTGAATCAAGGTCTGGACAGTGACAGTGGACAGCAGTAGGTGGAGGCTTTGCGCTAGATCCCCACCCAGCTAGTTAGGGGGTGTTGACTAGCTCCCAGTGAGGCTGCTCTGGACCAGGTCACCGATGACCTCCATGTGGCCACATCCCCTAGCTAGTACTTAGGCTCATCTTTCCTGGGCAGCAGCGTTTGACATACTGATCCTCATTTCTTCTTCACCTTTTGGCTTCTGGGACTCTTCCCTTTTTTGGATTTTTTCTTTTCCCTCTGTGGCCAATTCTTTGCAGACCCCTGTCTTGCCCCTACCTCTCAATTTTGGATTCTGCCTTCTTCCTCCCATTTTCATCCCCAGGGACCATTCTCAAGCCCAGAGCATTCAAAGGCCACAGCAGTGAGGTGGCTCCCCAGACCCCAGCCCCAGCCCTGATCTCCCTCCTCCGCTTCAGATTTATCCAGCACCTGCCTCCTGAGCCCCTCAGTCATCTTCAGATTCACATGTGCAAAACTCTTGACTGTCCCCAGCCCCTGCCTTCTGATTTGAGCGGCTGGCACCACTCTGGGTCCCTCCATAGAAATGAAGACTTCAGCCAGATGAAGACGACAGAAGCCCTCACCACCCATATCAACTCATCAGAGAATCCTGCTAGCTCCACACCACACTGGATTATGAATCTAGTCACTCTCGTCTCTTCTAGCAATAATGTGGGCTCAGCTGCCATGGCTCCTGCAATCTGATCTCCCTGCTTGCCTTCCACCTTCTCTGAATCTCAGCAGCCCAAGACACCAAGAGTGATCAAGTGTCAATGCTGTTCCACCATACTCAGAATAAATCTGGCTTCTCTGTCACAGCTCCCCTGGCCCTCTGTAGTTCCACTTTCTACTGCTTTGCCCCTGGCTTGTGGTCCACCACCCTAGCCTCCTTCCCCTTCCAGGAAGGCACAAACACAGCTTCACTGTCACCTCTTTCTTCTTAGTGGCAACTGCTTATCTTACTTCCTGCAGGTCTCTGTTCAGATGTCCCATCCCCAAGAGGCCTCAGTGATCACCTGCTCCCTTATCCTGCTGCGCTCCTTCACAGTGTGAGGTACTCCCTGAGATGAAGACACATCTGTTCACCGGCACTACCATTCCCCCATCCCTTTGTGGACTGTCCGGTCTTGAGAGCAGGAATATTTTCTGTTTTACGTACTGTTGGTAACACCAGCCCTGAGGGCAGTACTGGGCATGGTGGGCACCCAAGTATTTGCTGAATGACAAATGATGGCACAGGTGCCCCCTGGAACCTCCCCTCCTACAAGACATGCACCACCCTCTGTGGTCATGATGTCCTATTTTCACTGCCACCAAGGCCAGCCAGGTGCCTGGGGAAGCCAAGCCTGAGCTGGAAAGGAGAGAATGAGCCAGCGAGGGGCCAGGATGGCTTCTGACTCCTGTCTGAGGGTGCTAGCCTAAAAAGGACTTCTTCACCTCTGGGTCTGATCACAGACAACAAGTCTTAGTCCCTTGTGAAGAAGGACTCAGGGCAGAAAGGGCTGGGAGCAGGGAGATCAGATTCTTCTGCAGAGTGGGGCCTGCCAAGTAAACGAATCCCTGCATAAGGAATGGCATCAGGTCATGGAAAGGCACCAGGCGCACCTGAGTCCTGCCTGCAGGGACAGGGTAGAGTGTGTGAGATGGAAGGCTGTGGGCCCTCACTGAGCCTTTGCTCACTGAGAAAGATACTCTGTCCATGCTGCATAAAATGGAACTGCACACCAAGGAGATGACTCAGTGGTGTAAGCACCTGCCTGGCAAGTGCAAGGTCCTAAGTTCAATCTCCGGTACCCTATGCTCCCCCCCGGGCCCCCAAAAAACCAAAATGGAACTGCAAAGTGGCTCGTCAGGCACTAAAGGTCAGCTTACCTCTCCTGAGTGAGCTTTCTGGCAGTCTTACCCATAACTAGGTGTTATGGTTTGTGTCTGGTTGTCCCCCCAAAGCCTCATGCAGTCATGGGGTGGACTTCTAGAGTCTGTGATTAACTCATGATCCACTGGAATTATGGGCATGAGTGCTGCTGGGATTATGGGTGTGAGTACTGCACCCAGGCGGAGGCAATCAGCCTGAATGCAACACAAGGGAGACAGACTTGCTCTCCGCAGCCATTGTTGCTGCTACTCCTCCCTCTTGCTGTTTGCTGCCGCCATGCCCTGCTGCCCTCTGTCATGTGCCAGTCTGCCTTGGAGCCCGTCAAGTATGGCTTAAAACTTCTAGTAACTCTGAGCTAAATAAACCCTTCCCTCCCTAATTTTGAGTGTCGGGTATTTGTCCCAGCAACAAGAGAAGAGTAACTGAGACACCAGGCTTCTGCTCCCTTCTGGAGTGATAGACTGACACGTGCCTTCTGAGTGTGGGAGGAGGGGTAGTACAACAATAATCAAGAAAGTGTACTAGTTGAGCGCAGTGGTACACATCTATCACCCCAGCTACTTGGAGGCTGAGGAAGATGATGGTAAGTTCTGGGTACTCTGGGCAACATAGCAAGACTTTATCTCAAAAAAGTAAATTAAAATAGGGTTGGGGATGTAGCGCAGTGGTAGAGTGCTTACCTAGCATGTGGAAAGTCCTGGGTTTAACCCCGAGTACAGGAAGAAAGAAAATTAAAGGTGTATAAGCACTCTTTTACACAGGAAAAAGCCCCAAACTACATGATTTTAAAAGTTAGATGTGCTGCTTTATTGAGGTTAATTCCCTTACTTTACTACATAAGATAAGAATCTGGGTACGGGAGTACTGTCTATAATTACAGCTCTCTGGTCTGGGAAGCCAAGGCAGGAGCACTGCCAAGTCAGCCTGGGCAACTTAGTGAGATAGCAGGACCCTGTCCCAAAAAAGTAATACATAAAGAAAGGCAAAGGGCTGGCCAGATAGCTCAGCAGATTAAAGTACCTGCTTTGGCTGAGTAAAGTCGCCAGGGTTCTATCCCCAGCATGTCATGCTGGCCCCGCCCCTGGGACACACTGACATGGCGATTGAGACTGGGTGTGGTGGCATGCGCCTATAATCCCAGTACTTGGCAGGCTGAAAACAGGAGAATCCTTAAGAGTCTGATCTATGTAGTGAGACCCTGTACACTCTGTAGACCCTGTCCTAAATTCTTAAAAAAAGAAAGGTGAGATAGCTCAGCAGTCTAAAGCACCTGCTTAAGCAAGCTTAGGCAGGCACAGGGGACCCTGGTTCAGTCCCCAGCCCCAGATGTTGTGCCAGCTCCACCCTCAAGGCAGGGCTGAGCCAGCCAAAATAATAATAATAAAATTTAACAAACAGAAAGGCTTATGGATGTAGCTCAGTGCAAAGACCCTAGGTTTAATCCCTATGAAAGGGGGAGGGGGAAGCCAGCCCGAAGTCAGCACAGGGAAAATGGACCTCACCGTCCTTTGGCAGTACACAGGACTGGTCCTACCGAGTGGTCAGGGAGAAGAACAAATGGAAAGCCACATAATTACTGGGCTTGAGAATTCAATCCTGGCTGCTCCTTAGGGCATCTAGTGCTTTCAAAGTGGTGAGATTCATGGTTCCTGAGAATTTGATTATAAATATGGACCCCTCTCTTGAAAAAAAAAAAAAATGCACTAGCTCACATTCACTCCTACTTACAATCTCCAAGAGTCCTTGGATTCACTGGGATTTCTGAGTGTCATGCCCAAGAAATAAGAAGAAGAAAGAAGAGGGGAGGCCAGGACGAAGATAGGAAGCGTCACCATCTAGGCAGAGCACCAGTCCAAAGGAGGCACAATGTGCTAGAGGGTGGCAGGAAGCCCCAGTCCTTTGCTGTTTGCTTGCAGGTGGTCTTGATGGAGAAACAGAGTTCAGTGGAACTCCAAGAAGCCCACCCCAGCACTCAGGACACTGACCTATTGCCAATCACAAAGGTGGACGGGAGGGGTGGAGAAGGCTGCCCTTTTTCTCTCTGAAAACAAGAGCAAACTAAACCAATTAACCGAGAGCCAGGCGTGTTACCTCAGCTGGTCTCTTGCCTATCATTTTCCCAACTCTTCCTGAGCCCAGCTCCCAGTTAGAGGCTGGGGGCCAAGACTGTCTTTGAAGGAACTAGAGATAAATGATGATGGTCACCCTTGCAGGAGAGTGAGAGGATCTTTCAGCTGACCTCTGGTAACCAAAGCCCCTTAGATTACAGAATTAATTGCATAAATCTTTTTTTATTTATTTTTTAATTTTTATTTATTTATTTATGTTTGTATGTGTGTGTGTGTGCGCGCGCGCATGTGGCCAGCTCAGCCCACCAGGGGGCGGGGCTGGCTGGCATGTGGTGCTGGGGGATTGAACCGAAGTCCCTGTGCTTTGCTAAGCTTGTTCTAAGTAGGTGCTTTAGACCACTGAGCCATCTCACCAGCCCGATTGCTTAAATCTTAGAAGAAAAAGAATTCCCAAATATATTCTGTAGGGAAAAAGGAAATTTCATTTTGCAAATAATCTGGAAAAAGTGTTGACGCTTTGCAGATCAGAAGAACGAACTGCTCTCTTGCATGCCTCTGGCCAGGTAAACAGAAGTCCAAGAGCCAAGGCTTCCCAAGCAGGTGAGTTCATGAGCAGGCAGGCCTCCCTATGGCTTAGAAACTGTGGGAGCCAGTGGGAGTCCCACAGGAACTGGGCTGTTAGAAGCAAGACTCCCAGTCAAGTTGCCAGGAATGCCACAACCTGACCTGAAGAGAAAGGAACAGGACTCTGACCTGGGTGGGGACAGCCCGGGCAAAGACAGACACACAGAGGAGAGGGAGCAGCGGCCCCTGCCCCTGCCAAGAGCCTCAGAGCATGCACCACAGTCCTGTTCTGAGCTGATAGTGGGTTCTGACCCTGCAGATCTGCTTCCTCAGACTTGAACCCTACGAGAAGTATTCTCAGAATCTGGTAAGGACGTGAGAGTAGCCAACCGCAGCTCCACTTTTTTTTTTTTTTTTTGGGTCTGGTAACAATTTTATGGACCCTGTCATAGTGTGTTTTCGAAAGGCTTTTCTTTATAAGACGTTTCCTCCTTCCTCCCTTTCCTTACATATGTAGATCGCAGTGTTATGATTAGGAAGGTAGATTACGAAATCCAGAATGAAGACAAAGATTCTACATCTTGTGGTATGGCAATAAAGCAGGTTAGGATTTTAGGACTCAAGTGATCCCATTTAGGAGCCAGAAGAACAACAAAGCTGCTCTTCAAGATGCCTTATTTGGACAGTAGTTTTTGACATGTCACTAATAGCTATTAACCAGACATTTCAAGGGCAAGAAACTCTTTCCCCAAAACTACCTTTTTAGACATTTCCAGGTAGGTGCCAAGTAAAAGAATGGGCACTCGATTGAAAGTCTCAAGATAGGGCTTTGCCCTCGCTTGGACCCCTGTAGGGCTGGACCTCCAGGGGAGGGAGCCCCGTGCAGGCTGCTCTTCCTGTCCAAAGGGCCTTGGTTTTCTCATCTGTAAATGAGGGTGTTGAAGCTGGAGATACAGCTCAATGGTAAAGTGATTACCAACTATGCATTCTACCTTCTGCCCCACAAGAAGAAATGATTTAAAAAATAATATTAAGTGTGTTAGTTTAAGCCTTCCCAAGGCTCATTCTGTCCTATTTCTACCTCTGTGCCTCTGGTCGAGAGGAGAAGAGTCATAAATGCTTATTTCCTGCCTTTCTTTAGGACAGATCCCGAGCCTCGCTGCTGGGCCCTGCCCCTTCCTGACATGACCTGGCAGCTCTGCTCTTTCTCCTACTCTCATGCTTCTCCCTGCTGTCTTGTGCTTCTCTGTCACTTCCAGCAGAGGCAGCCCTGTCCCCTCGCCCCCGAGACACGGCCCACTCACCTTGGAAGGATGGCTGCCCACACTGCACTCCTTCCTGGGCCACACTCTGGGACTGTGCTCAGCACTCACGCTTGTTACTATGGCTTGTAAATGGTTTGGCATTGTCCTATGGGTGTGTCCTTCTCCAGCCTGGTGCCCTGGTGCCCAGGCTTCCCCGCCCACAAGGCTGTGGGTGGTGGTCAGGTCTGGGAGGGGAGGAGAAAGTGACCCACCCCTCCTCCTGGTGGGGCAAGGAAGAGGCTATAAGCAGGGCTGCCACTTTTTTTTCTGTGTTGTTTTTGTAAGAACAGCTTGAATGACAATCCAGCGAATGACTTGGTAGGGACAGGGACAGCTAGGACAGCTCCATTCAGCTCTATGAGGGACTGAGAGATGAGACTCCGTGGGTGGTGGTAGTGGTGGGCATGACCTACCGTCCACGGTGACTTGGCAGGAACACTCCGCCTGGCCAGCGCTGTTCTTGGCTATGCACTTGTACAGGCCCTTGTCCTCGGGCAGAGCCTTCTGGATAGAGACAGAGCACAGTGAGCCTAGAGGAAGAAGAAAGAGCTGGTGAGTGGACACTGCCAGCATCTGGAGCATGAGAGATGAGCATGTGCACGCAGCAGGGCAGAGGCCTGGTGCAAAGCAACTCCCCTTCTTCCGGGAAGCCAGGGGACTCGGCTGACGTCCTGCACCCAACAGAGCTGCTGCCTCAGTCTGAGCCTCTGGGTACCTCTCCTCCTCCAGAGAGCCCTCCTTTGGGGACCTGAAGCAGAATCAGGGAGAGAACAGCCTCTGGCCCCAACACAGAGAGGGAACAAGGCGCCACGCCCCGCACACCCAGGACAAGGAGTCAGACACAGGTTACAGATCTGCTGGAGATAGGCTGGGAATGGCCTCTGCCAAGTGCAAGGCATTTGAACTGAGGAATGGTGGCCAGTGCATGGCACTGGGCAGGGGACATCCAGGGCTGCTTCTCTGTAGGGCTGGGTCTCTGGTCACTCCTAGCTGGGTGGGATAGCCTCTTTTCCTTACCACCTTCACTTGTGTCCTTTCTCACCTCCAAGACCCCTATCCTGGCCTGGCTGGGGGAGGGGAATCAGGCTGGCATACACAGGAATCTAGGATCTGGCCCTTGCCCACCCAGCTTTTGTCCAGGGCTGGCCATTTCTCCTCAGAGGCCCCTCCTGTGTGTTTTCCTCATGGGTGGGGAGAGGCCAGCTAACATCAGGGCCTGATGGGCCAGGCAGGGGCAATAGCATACTAGTGCCTGCCTTCCAACACACAGACAAGCCAACAGCATGGTGTCCTGCCCAAGGTTGCTGCTATCAGGGCAGCAACCACGTATGAGGGGAGGACAGAGCCAGAGCCACCAGCCCTGGGAGGCCAGAGCTGTGTGCACCCTTGGGTGTTACATACGGGGTGGGGAGAGTGAGACCAAAAGGGAGTGAGGCTACAGGGCACTATGCCCAAGGGGGTCTTCTGATCTCAGAAAGAACACTCATTCCTGGTCTCTTCTCCTTTCACCCAGACGCACAACCTGACCAACAATATAAGGACACCCAGAAAGAGGAAGAATGGAATCAGTTTGGGCCAGAGAATCTCACTCAGGTTGGGGAGAAAGTAAAGGCCTGATACTTTCCTGGGGCAGAATTACAGATCTTCCATCCTTCCACAGAGCCTCCCCTTTGTAAGGACTCACCTGTACTAGTTCTGGAGATAGTGAACATATCTGTCACCATCAGTCCTCCTCTGGGAGGACAGTAGGCCAAGGTTCCTTCCCACCAAGGTTAGGAGACAATTTGCAGGAACTATGGCTGAAAGGATTGAGGCTGAATCTTCAGAAAATCCAGCATGGGAGCTGGAACCAGGAGGCACAGCAATAGTGGGATGAGGACAGCTGCCTCCTTGGGAAACTGCACTCCCCTGGCTGGCAGGAGGAGGCTAGGGCGGTCTCTGGGCTCAGGGCCAAGGCCCAGGGGAAGCTAATCCCACCTTGCAGTTTTCTTTGTCTGGGTGGATGAAGCTCTAGGAACAGATATCCCACCCCCAAAGTACATCCTGTTCTAATCCTTGGTTTCCTTTCAGTTTTGGTCCCCCGAATGCCTTTGGCCTTAAGCCAAAAAATCACACACTGCTGAGAGTGACAGGAGAGGAGGGCAGCAGTGCACTGGATGGCCCCACCTTCTTCCCCCCAGCTTTACCCCATAGCTGGACTGGCCAGGGCCAAGTCCACGTGCGTGCAGGGGGTGGGGGGATAGGGGAAGGGCTGGGGGCCTGAGAGGCTGGCTCCCCCAGATGAAGAATCTGGTATTTCCTGTGGGACTGCTCATTCCTGACCTCCACAAGGAAATTGTTTCCCAGAGATTTATTTATTTATTTATTTTTTTTTTAACACAGTCTCAGCCTGGTGGGGCTGAACGGATGGGACCGAGGGGGATGGGAGAAGTCAAGAGTAGACTCAGTCCTTCCCAGCCTGTGAGTAAAAGCTCTGTGTCTGGAGGTCTCCCAATGCTCCTTCCCGAGTGGGTGGGCAGAGGGAGGAGGGGATGAGCAGGAGGCATGGAGCCATCGGATAGTCTGGCTGCCCAGCTAGGAGGCTCCTTCAGCTGGCAGAGCCCCCTGGCCTGGCCCCCCTGGCAGGCTCAGACCAACAGGGAAACTCACCTCCAGACAACTGTCTCAGACACAGTGCCCTCCACATCACCTCTAAGCCCCCAGCCCTAGCCGTACCTCTTCAGTGCTCCCATATCATCCCAAGCTCATTGTTACCGAGGTGTGTCCCTAAGGTCACTGCTGACAGACATGCCCATCTCTCACACTAGCTCAGGGACACTGACTGTATCTAGCATGAACTCTGAATCTGGAATGCAATCAGAGTAAAAAAAAAATATTTGTCATTATGAGAATGACAAAGGCATATTTGTGCAGCAGGCGATCAGGCAAAATCTATGCAAGCAAAGATCATGAACTTGTAACATAACCTACTGTTAAAGACAACAAGTTTTTACAGGAAGGAAAAAGTCCTAATTCAGAGGTCTTCCAGTGGATGGTACATACAAGGGAAGTGACTAATGTAAGGCCTGGCATAGAGTAGGCATTGCAGACCTCCAGCTCCTGTAGGATGAACGTCTATAAGTTTGAAAAAGGCTTCACAAGATTCCTCCCTGAAGGTAATTAAAAATGAATCATCTCTTGACAACAACAACAATAATAAATCCTCATAATTAGACTGGGGGAAATGATGGCAGGAGAAGGCCAGGCCTGCAGCAAAAAGCAAAGCACAAAGAAGTCATAGCTCAGGGTCACCTCAACCCTGCCCCTGGCCCTGAAGCCAACCATGATAGGTGTAGAAAAGGTGACCCAGTGTCTGCACTGGAGCCAGCCCAGCTGGCGATACCCTGAACCCCACCATTCTGCAGCTCTAGGGTGTAGGGAGGGGAAGGGTGCTCTCGTGTGTCTGTCCCTCTACGGGTGACTCGTTAGCTCCAACTGATGGCAGTCACAACTCTTCTCAGAATGTCCTCAGAGCTAGCAACAGATACAGGTTCTGAGGCTCATCACAGAATTACAGACATCAGAGAAGCTGTGAAAACTACAAAGCCTAACTGGTAGTGGCCCCACACAGAGGTGCATGTGGCTGGGCAGAGGGTGCAGGTCCCTGGCTGAAGTGGTGACAGTCACTTGGGAAGGCATCTTGGAGCAAATGAAGCTTGATGGTAGAGGGGACCACAGGAGGGCCCAGTGCAGTGGGGCAAGAAGGGATCCACATCAAGGATGGGGGCAGGGAGGGTATGAGCAGGTGGGAAGGACAGTCAGACAGACTTAGCCAGTCCTGTTCCCTTATGAACCACCTCAAACCCCAAGCTTCCCTATTTCTTCCAACACCCAGTTGGTCCAGACACCCACAGCTGGTGGTCTGCCACCCCTTCCTCCTCTCTTAGCCCCATCCCACCCTGCCTTTCCTGCATGCTGAGGCTCTCGATTGTCCTTGCTTCTTGCC
>NW_004524723.1:4387667-4395247 GCF_000260255.1 Octodon degus | reverse complement strand
CTCTCGATTGTCCTTGCTTCTTGCCTTGGCTGACTCTTTGCAATGGCCCTACACACCCTGCTAGTCCAGGCCTCACCACCTTTTTCCTCTCTTAGTCCCATCCCACCCTGCCTTTCCTGCATGCTGAGGCTCTCGATTGTCCTTGCTTCTTGCCCTGGCTGACTCTTTGCAATGGCCCTACACACCCTGCTAGTCCAGGCCTCACCACCTTTTCCCCAACCTTTGCAGCAGGTTCCATGCTTGTCTTGCAAGCAGACAAAACTTCTACACCCAGCTTTGTGTACAGTGCTCCCTACTCCAAGATCTCACATGGCTCCCTATTGCTTTTACACTCAAGTTTCTTGGTGATGTAGGGTAGGACCAGGGCAAGCCCTCAGCACAGACGATCGGTGCGCAGCTCACCTGCCCTGCTGCTGCCTCCTGCATGGAAAGCCTGCCTTCTGCACAGCAGCCCATGGTTTGTGCCTCGCCTACCTTGCGAGTTCAGATGGGGGCTGGAGCTTTCCCACCAGCCTTCCCAGGGGCTCCAGAGCTTAGCTTCCCTCTTCCTGCTCCAAGAAGCTCCTGCTGTTGCTCTTAGGATGCTCAGCTCTAACAGTCTTATCACGGTGAGCTTGCATCCTCTGTCCAGGTCAGTAGCCCCAGCCCCCTCCCTACAGGGGACCTGTTCCCCTTTGCACAAGTAGCAGCTGATAAGTGTTATGTTACACTTTCTTGTTGATAAAACACAAACAACAGAGGCTCTTAAAGAAGTGGCAAGTGCAACAACAGAAGATTGGACTAATATTTGAAACAAGACATGCTCCCCTCGACTGTGGTAAAACAGGCCAGTTTCAAAGTCCACTCCCTATCCTTCCCCACAGCAGGGAAAATACCAGAAATGTGACAAGCCCAGAACACACCACCTTCAACATTTTGGCTAGACATGGGAACGCATTCACCTGAGTTCCAGTACCAGCTTTGCTATGTACGACCTGTGTGGCCTTGGGTGAGGTACCTGTCTATTAGAGGGACAGTAGAGTGGCCAAGAGAGGATTAAGTGAATGGAAAATGTTAGAATCCTAGGACAGTGTCTGGCACATGGTATTTAACAGATATAAACTTTCTTAATTTAAAAGGAAATTTAAAATATTTAGAACATCGCTTAAGTCTGCTTTAGGGCTGTATCTAATCCCACCCAGTCTTTCTTCCTTGCTGGCCTTCCCTTAATCATTGTTGCTGCTGCTGCTATGGCCCTAACATTTCTCTTTGGGACAGTTTCCGTGTTGAAGTAGCTGGCATCAGTATGCCCTTTAATGCCTGGTGGCTAGCATATAAACCTACTTGAGAAGCCAGTGGCTAACAGCCCACAAGTAGCCTTAGGGATCCTTCTCTCCCACCAGAACCTGTTTCTCTGAGGCTGGTGCATCACATGACCTCATATGTCCCTACATATGTCCTAAAGGTCCCAGCTGCCCAACTTCCATCCTCCACAAGGTCACCCCAGGAAAAGGTAACCTGGGAAATGCTCATGTCCAAAGCTTCCAACCAGTTTGAACAAGGATTCAGAGGCATCCAAGGAAGGCAGAGGCATCCACGGCCCTGGACATCTCAGCCAGTTAGTGATCCCCTAGGACTGCTGTGTGTGGACATCAACTGATGGAGTCAGCAGAGGCAGAGGCACGAGGAAGATGCCCCATGGAGGACCCTGCCCTGGGTCCAGCCAAGCAGGTGTCACTCTGAGCTCCATCATCCTGCAGCTCTAGGGAGAGGAATGGTGCTTTCATGTATCTGGCCCTCTATGGGTGACTGGTCAGCTCCAACTGATGGTGGTCACAACTCTTCTCGGAATGTCCTCAGTACTAGCAGCAGAGAGGCTCATCCAACCTACAGACATCAGAGAAGCTGCCAAAACCATAAAGCCTGACTGGCAGTAGCTACATACAGAGACGTACATGGCTGGGCAGAAAGGAAGGTGCCAAACTAGGAATGTCCATGTGGAAAAGTTACTTGTGTCAATACATTTTCAGAAAGTAACAATTTTCCCTGTGCTCAGAGAATTCTCCAATTTCCCCCTCACCATTTAGATTCCACACGCTTGGCCATTCCCACTGAGATGCACAGTGAACCGTGGACAGGGTCCTGGCTATCTTTAATGCTTCCTCCCAGGTTTGAAGAGGAAGGATGAGGCGGAAGGAGGAAGTGGAGAAGGCTCTGACCACAAGATGGCCTGGGGGAAGAGGAAGAGCTCTGACATCTAGCTGAAATGCATGTGTGGGACCTGTCCACCTGGCCTGCGCAGTGGCCACCTTCTGCCACTCAACATTGGGCAGATGCTCCTGCCTGGGGAGCTTCTTTGTGCCCTCTGCTTGCCAGAGCTTCTGGTGCCAGCCTCCAGCTCATGCCAGCATCCATCCCTCAAAGGCCCTAGGGTTGGGGGGTGTGGTGTCTGCTGGTCGCGGAGCTCTTGTCCACACTTGGGCTTTACAAGAACATTTTCAGCCAACTTAAGGGTCAGGACAGGGGCCTCCTCTCAGTCCTCTCTTCTTCAGGTACAAACTGGCCCATCTGAGAACTCCAGACACCAAAAGGCCACAGAGAGCAGGAGTTAACCCCAACCCCACCCAAGAATGTGAAATAGCAGCAAACTGAAGTCTCATCCAAATTAGGAAGCAAGCAGCTGTCTGCTCTGTTTGCAGTCAAGGCTGCTTTGGGTTTCTGCCTTTCCCCACAGGACCCTTCAAATCCACAATGCCCTAAAAGTTAAGTCTGTGATGCCAACTCACAGCCTTGTGGCACCCTGTCACTGTACACCTTTCCCAAGCCCAAACTGCTTCTGCTTTCATTGCTCTTGGCTCCAAGCCCCTGGCAGGCTCTAGCTCCATGCCCCCATTTCCCAGCCTGCAGGCAGAGCCCTCTCCATGCAGGGAGGCCAGGCACCAGCTCCAGCCCACATCTGCTCTGGGGAGTGACTAGAGGGTCCTGCCAGATAGGCATGAAGACACAGATGTGTGCCAAAAGATCAGACTCCAAACCCTCACTCCCAGCAAGGGCATGTACCCAAGGCCCCGAGAGGGAAGGCATCCCATAAGTGGGGGCAGGGGCCAGACACTTGGACTCAGGCTATGGGCTGTGAGTGGCCATCGACCAGACCAAAGCTCCATGAGCTTCCAGTGGCCCTGACTCCCACCCTGATTTACCTTCTTGGGAGAGGATGATGAACTTGGTGGTCTTGAGTGTCTTTCCATTCAGTGTCCATGTGATGGTAGCTGGGGGGTCAGATGACACCTGGCACTGGATTAGCAGTTTGTCACCCTCTGCCACACGGACATCTTGTAGCTTCTCTGTGAAGGTTGGGGCCACCCCTTGGCTCTCTGGTCTTTTCTCTTTATCGGTGGCTGCTGCATGTCCTGTCTTGTAGTTCACATCATTCTTAACTTCCTTCTTGAGTTCTTCCTTCCCAGATGGTTTCAGGGTCTCAGCAGGCTTGGCATTGCTCAGGGGTTTCAGGGGTTCAGCAGGCTTGGCATTACCTATGGGTTTCAGGGACCCAAAAGGTTGTGTGCTGCTCATGGGTTTTGGAGTCTCTGCAGGCTGGGTGTTGCCCACAGGTTTCAGGGTCTCGGCAGGCTTGCTGCTGCCCATGGATTTCGGGGTCTCAGCAGGCTTGGCATTGCTCGTGGGTTTGAGGGCTCCTGCAGGTTCTGCATTGCCCACAGGCACGGGACTTTCGGGAGCTTTGGCATTTGGGGCCTCAGCACTGCTGCTGCCATTCTCTGCTGGTGATTTCTTCTTGCTGCCCAGCACTGAGCGGAAATCCGGGGTGGCAGGTTTTGGAGGTGGTGCCTTCTCAGGCCCCGGGGTCTTAGGAGTCCCCTTCTTGGCCAGGACAGAACGGAAGTCAACCTGTTGGGGACTGTGCACCTTCCTCTCTTCCTCAGATACAGTCTTTGGCTTCACTTGCCGCTGCAGGTTGGCACGGAAATCCATCTGCTCAGCTGGGATCTCCTTGAGGTCTTCTTCTGAGACAGTCTTGGTGCTCACCTTTTTCCCCAGGAGGTCACGGAAATCTAGCTGCTCCACCTCCTGCTGGCGGATCGCCTCCTCCGTGTGCAGCCTGGTCTCCACTCTCCGCTTCAGCACCCCTCGCACGTCCTCAGCGTCTTCCTCCTCTGGCCAACCCTGCCCTCTTGCTAGCCAGCCAGGCCTCAGGGTCCCATCACAGTCACTGCCACCATCAGCACCAACTCCTCCACCACGGAGGCCCTCACAGCTGGCAGGCTCCCGCCCCCTGCAACCAGTGAAGGGAAAAAAGAAAGTAGCAGGAGGAAAAGGGGCTGGGTAAGCCAGAAACGTCAAGGGAGAGCAAATCCCTGAGGGCGGAGGGTAGAGAGGAGGGGGAAAAGAGCTGGGGGCCAGTCAGGCTGTGTTTATAGAAGGGAACATTGGTGAGAGCTCTTGCTTAGTTGGTTTATTACATTGGTAATGACTTCAATAGCCTTATAAGGGTGTGTGCAAAAAAAAAAAAAAATCATCCTCCCCTTTCCTCTGCCTCCTCCCTCAATCCCTTTCCAAGCTCTCCCTTTTGGCACAGGCAGACTCAGCTGGAGGACAAAAACAATCCCAAGCTGCTGGGCTGTGGTTGAGGGGCCAGGAGGAAGGTGGGTTGGCGGCTGGAGCACTCACCGCAAGCACGGGCTGGCAGGGCTGTTCTGTAGCATCAGCGACACCTGGCAACTGCATTCGCCAACCTGGTTCCTGAAGAATTCAAGGGACCAACAGAGATCAGAGGCTTCCTGGGCAAAGGGCCTGAGCAGCCCAGGGCTGTGAAGGGCATGAGGCATGTACGGACTTAATCGAAGGTTTGTTTGGCCACCACAGAGGATGGGGGTCGCAGGCTTAGCTGTGACAGTCATTCCAGGCTTACAGTTAGGGTTGGGCTCCCTAAACATACAAGGTCACTCTTCATGTTGCCAGTTCTTGTTTAAAAAGCAGAAAACAAGGAAAAGCTCTGGGCATCAAGTAAACTGGGCACCTAGATATGAGAATGCTTTTCTATAGGCAGATTATAAAATATTATTACTCATTCCATCAACAGAAGAAAACCTCAAATGAAAACTGCCCCCAAAACATCAGCCAATGCCTTGGGATGAGAACCTTCTGTGTTCAGAGCCAAACACTTGTCTCCCTACATGGTGGCCTTCTCTCTTCTCTCTTTAGCTGGGTGGGAGACAGGGACTCCTGTTCTTCACATCTGCAGAAAGGATGGGCCTCCTGTGCTGGGTAGCCAGCTGAGGCCCTGGGCTCAGAGGAAGGGGCTGAACCATGCAAGGCTGCCACCTGCTGGTGTTTCTGAGCACTGTGCAGCCAACAGGGTCTGCTCAGGGTGAGGAAGAATGGGGCCAGGTCTTAGAGCAAGAGTACCTGAGGTCTAAAGGACTGTGTTTTACACACACCCTGTAACTTCCACACCTTTGTCTTTCTTCAATACAACATGATAGAGAGGTGTGGGGCCTGATTATGCCCATGTAGAAGAAGGTTTAGGGGTTTAAGGGAGTCTGTGCTGGGACTCTCAAGGCCTCACTTGGTTCCAGATGTGGCCACCTTAGTAGCCTGCAGGAGCTAAATATGACCCTGACCCCACAGAAGGCATGCCGTGCTCTGTGACAGCTTCTTTATCTGATTCATCTCATTTAATCTTAGGACTTCTCCATTGGGTTGGAGTCAGCACTGTTTTTTCTAGGTAAAAAAGGCAAGGCCTCTAAAGGCTAAGTAAACCACATAAACTCCCAGAGCTAACTAGTGGGGAGTGGGGCTTGGACCAAGTTTGCCTCAGTCTCAGGCCTATAACTTGCACACTCAACCTACACTATTCATTAGTACAAATCTGCTCTTGGATATGTGTATGATTGTGCATGTTGATGTGCATGTGTACATACCAATCACACACATGAACACATGCATGTGCCCGTGGGGTCCACCTACTCCCAAAGGTCCAAGTTTAGGGATATGTGCACATGCGTGAGTCCTGTGCCCAGGGGCAGATAGATGTCTGTGCCTGTACCTGCACAGGCTGTGTGGATGAGGATAGGCACCTTCCTCCTAATGAGGGCAGCCCATGGCATGGCCCTCCTTCTCAGGGCTCTGGGAACCACGTGAAGTGAGGAGAGGTCAATCTTTTCTACCATCTAATCCTCCTCCTGTTGGCTAAGGTCTTCTTTTTGGTCCTTCTCTGTGGTGACCTCATACTGCCCCAGACTGTGGCAATACAGGTGCCTTCCTGGTGACTTAAGGTGACTTGCTGTGACTTTAGTTCTTGAAGTCCTCTCCTCTCCCAAGCCAAGCTCCTGATCTATCCCCTCCCAAAGCCTTAGGCTTGTACAGGGCACCGATTCAAGAAGCCTTAGGGAGAACTGTAGGGCCGAGGGTGCTCCTCGCTCAGCAAAAAGCCCCATCAGCACTGAGCTCTCAACACTCAGAAAGGCTTCCCCCCTCAGGCCACTTGAAGGACAGCCAAGCGATCGCCTGCTGGAAGAGCAGCTTGGCCCCTCTGGCTTCTCAGGCTGCTGGCCAGCCTTTCTCTACTCTCCTTCCAAGCACAGCACTGCAGTGCCCAGGGCTGGCTCAGAGTTTGGAGACAAGGTGCCCAAGAGTTGCATTTAGCTGGCGGCCCTTTTCAGCACATCCCCAGTTGAGTTTCCTCCTGTCACAAGGAGAACACAGTCAAAATAGAGAAATCAGAAGAGATGCTGAGCAGATGGCCCTGCTTTATACTGGCCACAATCCACATGGCTCTGAATTGGGGGAAGCCCTATCCATGTGCTGGGGTAAGCCCTGTCTCCCCTTGGGATGCAGGTAAAGGGCCCTTCTGCCATGATCTGCCCCCAAAGTAAGGACTAGACACACAGAAACCCTGAGGCCTCCTGTTCAATCCAAGCCAGGCCACTTCCTGAGGACCACCAACTGGGAGACTAAGGCTGGCCACCACAGTGCCTGCTCCTACAGACGTAAATGTTGGTCTCTCCTGGGCCTTTAAAGCAATTAGCAGGCTCACACGGATCCTAAAACGGTCAAAAGGTCACTTGCCTGGGTCCCATATGCAGATAACCTAATCAGCTGGGACAGCAGCTTGGGCAATCTTGGCCATATGCACACACTCTGCTGTCAACTCAGACCTGGGTCTAAGGCTCAGGCCCCATTCCAGGGCTGTCACAGAGGAAATGGAACTATTGGCCTTCATCCTTCCCAAACCCTCTACCTCCTCTTTGCGAGTCCTGAACAAGACACCCTTCTGGTTATACAACCCTGGATTCTGTCTCATCATTGGTCATCTACCTCTGGTATGGTTTTATAAGCAAAACTACTTACAAGAACTAATTACCTGGCATTTATTAATTCTTCAAACATTTCAGCTGCAACTTAGAGCTGACTTTTTACTATCTTCCCTTTTGGTACAAGAGATAAGAGCTAGATGTGAAGGAGAGAAGGGAGGTAGAAACTCACTCATCCCTGTGTCATGACCTTAGCAGGAACAGGTAAGATTCATGTAGGAACAGAACAGGTAAGATTCATGTTCTCTCTGTCTCTGTCTCTGTCTCTCT
>NW_004524723.1:4358133-4387493 GCF_000260255.1 Octodon degus | reverse complement strand
TCCCTGTCTGTCTGGGTCTGGGTCTATCTGTCTGTCTATCTATCTGTCTGTCTGTCTCTCTCTACTCCTTGCTGGCATTTTTCCCTGTGTCTAGGTCTGACTTTTGTCATGACATGGAGAGCAAGAGAGGAACATGGCCCCTGGCAGGCCTGACACATGCTGTCTGGGAGAACTTTCCACTGATTTGCTCCTTTTTGGCCGAGGGCAAGCAAGGCCAGGGCAGCAGCTTTCCAGAGGAATGAAGAGGCTGGATTTTGGGGAGAGAAAAGAAACAAGGGCTGCAGGGTAGAGACACCAGTGCAAATTCCTTGGGTCCCCCAGCCCTTGAGAGAAACTCCCCATGCTAGACAGAACAGTGGATGATACCAGATTCAAGTCAGAAAATGAAGACTCAAACTTGAGCTCTGCTCATGGCCTCTGGGTGGTCGTGAGCAAGTCCATGAACTGGAACTCAGTTTCCCACATTATAAAATGAGGAGGAGGATTGATATCTTCTGAGGTCCCTTCCAGCTGTGACAGTCTAAATTTTATGGCTGTCCACAGCTGGCCCCAGACAGTCTGCCTGCTAACCTCCCAATGTATCCTCCTCTCTGGCCTGGCAAAACTCCATCACCCCTTGCTTTGCTCGCCCTCCCCACTCCCACCCTTTCTTGTTCAGTCTATTCAACAGCCAAGCCCTTTCTTGCTGGCCAGCATTTAGCCCTCATTTTCCCTCAAAATCCTATGAAAAGCTCATCTCCTCTAGAATGTCTGGTTTAATTAATATGGGCATTGTCTCTTAGTACTACTCCCATGCAGACAGCTCATCTGCAAGTATTTTCACATCTAATTGGTTTTCCTCCTTTGATGGCTTAGGAGTGTGGTCTCCTCTTGGTAATAACTGGTTCAGGTATAAAGCAAAGGTGGTTGATGTCTTCTGAGAATATCACTGGCGGTTGATTAGCAGCCCACAGCTAATAACAGGGTAGGCCACTAAGTTCAGTTGAGATGCGCTGAGCATTGCTCAGATTAGCAGATCTTTCTAGCAGATCCAAGGACTCCTAAGAGATAATAAGTATATTTTTAAAAAATAGCTATTTTTAAAATGTTACTGTTTGGGGTGGTTAGTTAAGTAGCAAAAGCTAGCTGATACAAGCACAAAGCACAAGTGCAAAAAAGGAATGGGGTACTATTATGGTTTGTATCTAGTTATTCCTCAAAAGCCTCATGCAGTCATTAGGATGGCTTCTAGAGTTTGTAATTAATTCATGGTCCAATGGGGGGATTATGGGTGTGAGTGCTACACCCGCTCTGGGGAAGATAGTCCGAATACAATATGGGGAGGGGAGAGAGGCTTGCTAGCTACCACAGCAGCTGCACCTCCCTTTGCTCTTCACTGATTTCCGCTGCTATGAGCTGCTGCCCTCTGCCATGTGCCACTCTGCCTTGGAGCCAGCTGAGTATGGACTGAAACCTCCACTAACTGTTAATTAAATAAACCTTTCCTTCCTTAATTTTGGGCATTGGGTATTTTGTCCCAGCAATAAGAGAAAAGTAACTGAGACAGGTACACACCAGATTTTCCAATTATTGTAGGCATATTGTTCTACCATGGCAATAGCCTTGGTATGTAGTGACAGAACTTATTTTTAGGCCAAGGCCTTGAGTATGAGGGGCTTTGGGGAGTGATAAAATGTGGGAGAGAAAGTGGACAGATGCTGGCCCTTAGGATGACATGATGTCCTGTTTTTAGGTCTAGGTGCAGACAGTTGCTTTTTCATGCTTACACCAACCTTACGGTCAGCCAGCACCGCATCTCTGTCAATCCAGGGTTGGAACAGACTTTAAGAGCTGGCACATTTTAAAGACAGGAGAACATTCTTTTAGATCACAATTGCTTAACAAATATCTTGCAAATGCTAGCAGACCAGCCTGTGTGCTATGCCTGCAGACAAACTGGCTTACCTTCTCAGCTAATCTAGGGAGACTTGGAAAAGGTGAGAAAAAGGAATGGGGGAAAGTTTACCTGCCTCTGGTGGTTTTAAAGTTCTACACATGGCCAGGGAGATGGCTCGGTAGAAGAAGCACTTGCCTGGCAAGTGCAGGGTCCTGAGTTCAATTCCCGGTACCGCAAAAATAAAAAATAAAAAGTAAATAAAAAAATAAAGTTCTATACATTCTCTGAAACTCTGAGGGGTGGAACTCAACTCTCCTCCCCTTGAGAATGAAAGCTACTTAGTGATTCACTTCTCACAAAGGCAATGTTGGAGTGATGGTACATGGCTCCAAGAGTGGGCAATAGAGGACATTTCGGGTTTGACTTGCTCTCTCTCTTTCTCTCTCTCTCTCTCTCTCTCTCTCTCTCTCTCTCTCTCTCTCTCTCTCTCTCTCTCTGGATCACTAGCTCTCAGAAAGCCAGCTGCAGTGGCATAAAGACCTTCAAGCAGCAAGGAGCTGTAGCCTCTTGCCAAGCTATCTTGGAAGTGGTGCCTCCAAGCTCAGTCAGACAAGCCTCCAGAGACCTCAGCTTGACTACAATTTAAATAAAAAAATCCATTCAAGTAAGGTGTTTCCAAATTCACAGCTTTTATAGTTTAGATATGGTTTGTGTCCCCCAAGTGTTCATATATGTGAAGTTTATTCCCACTGTAACATATTAGGAGAGTGCAAATTTAATCCAACTGTGGTGTTTATCTGTGGGACCTTTGGATGGAGATTGAGATTAGATAAGTTTATCGGGGTGGGGGTGCCATGACTGAATATTGGAGGTGGGACATGGAGAGGAGCCAGGGCACACATATGCTCCCTGGTCTCTTGCCATGTAATTCTCTCTACCACCTTCCTATCAAAAAGACCATGATTAGATATGGGCCTTGGGCCCTGGATCTCTAGGATCATAAGCTATATAAAACTTTTTGCTTTATTAAGTTTCTCAACCTCAGGTATTCTGTTATAATAACAGAAAGCAGACTAGCATACCAGCCCACAGAAACTGTGAGATAATAAATATTTGTGGTTTCAAATTGCTAAGTTCTTGAGTAATCTGTTATACAACAACAGATAACTAGTGTATTCCCTCTATCCTCTCATATTTCCACCTTGACTGCACTCCTCCCTCTTTGATATTCTCTACATGCCACATGATGTGCAAAGGCCAGGATGTTGGAACTGATCTCAGATGGGGAGTGCTATGGTTTGGGGCTAGACGTTCCTGAAAAGCCTCATGCAGTTGTGTGGTGGCTTCTAGAGGTTGTGATTAATTCATGATCCAATGCTGGGATTATGGGTGTGAGTGCTACACCCAGCCCGGGGCAGACAGCATGAATGCAATATAAGGGAGGGAAGGAGGCTTGCTCTCTGCAACTGCTCCTCCCCTTTTGCTTTTGATCTTGCTGATTTCTACAGTCATGAACTGCTGCCCTCTTCTATGTGCTACTCCGCCTTGGAGCCAGCTGATTATGGACTGAAACCCTCACAAACTGTGAGCTACATAAAGCTTTCCTTGCCTGATTTTGGGCCTTAGGTATTTTGTCCCAGCAATGAGAGAAAAGTAACCAAGACAGGGAGGCTGTCCACCAGCACCTGTTCTGCTCTGGGCCTATACTTGTTTCACCTTGAAGCCCAAATTCACATCAGCCTTTATCCCCTCTGGCTGCCCAGCCCAAGTCAGAGAAGCCCAGGGAATGCGAGAAAGGGGGAAGGAACAGCAGGCAGACTCACCTGAGCAGGATCTCATACTGGCCCGCGTGCCAGGGCTGCACATTCTTCAGGACCAAGGTGAACACATCCTCATTCTGTAGCACCTCAAAGTGGCCAGTGTCTTTGGAGAGGGCTTTGCCATCTCGGAGCCAGTGCACGCTGGGAAAGGGGTCACCAGCAATGGCACAGGAGATAAGGACACTCTGGCCCAGGGAGGCCATCACTGAGCGAGGCTTGCTGATGAACCAGGGCTGGATGCCATCTTGTGGCTCTGAAAATTGGGAGGTGGGGAGCTAAGGAGAGGCCCTTCAGCACACTGAGCCCACTCTGCCACAGTGAGAAGGGATGGGAGACAATAGCAGGTGCAGAAATCACCTCCATCAGACAAACAGAGCACATCTTTCACCTACAAATCCATCTTGGGTACATTTCACTAAGGGCAACATTATCATGAATTTGCACATCCAAGGCAAGAGGAAGGAGCTTAGAGATACTAGCACCAGCTAGATGCTGTGGCCTGCATCTGATGCATCTGACTGGGAGCTATTGTACCCTGCTTTTGTGCTTAACTTATCTTTCCTGGTACCAGTTTACTAAAGGCAAGGACCAATGAACACAGATATCATAAGCTATCATTGTGAATTAAGTGTGTTGCAGAATTCCCTCTTAGCACTCTATGCAGCTGGTCACTAGTAACTCAGAGAGGGCAGGAACTACAGAGAACTCCACTCAGCCAAAGCTGGAGGTATCTGACAGGGAGCTGCCTGTGGGGCTGGGATGGGACCAAAGCAGGTCCCACATGGCTCTGGGAGTGGCCATGGCAGCAACCCCCGTCCTCCTGGCAGCTCAACCTCACCTTGCACTGTGAGCACCGCCTGGGTGCGAACTGCTCCGGCACTGTTCCAGGCCTCGCAGGTATATGTGCCCGTGTCCTCCGGGAACACCTCCTGGATGCAGAGACTGTGCTGAGTGCCTCTCCGTTCAAAGTGGAAGTCCTCTGACTCCTGGATCTCATTCCCATTGTGAAGCCAGATGACCTTGGGGGGTGGGTTCCCTAAAGTAAGAGGAGGGCATGGGCTGGTCAGGGAGGTCTTTTCCTGGCCAGGCGATGATTCTGCACTTAGTACTGTGCTAAACACGTACTCCAATTCTATGTTTCAGCTCCCCCACCTGGAGAATGGGGATTCTAACCGCACCAACCCACTGCGCTTGCTGGGAGGCCTGAGTTAATCAAGCTTCCTGCAAGTGCCCATTGGAATATCACTTGACACACACACAAAAACGGTCTGATGTGTGTTCATTATGATTACTAAAAAACCAACCTGTAGAAATGAGAAAATACCTAGAATTGAAAATATGATTTCAGAGATAGAAAAGAAAACCCAGGAAGAATGGTTTCTAAAATTAGAATTGATACAGTTGCATACTCTAAGTGGACACTGGGTCCCTGGGTTCAAACCTCACACATCTGCTCGGCAGTGGGCTTTCACATGAAGGCCAGTGGCAGCTGCATGGCAACCTCCTCGCAGACCGTCTCCGGAAGATAACATGGGTAGCATTTCATTTTGCTATCATGCAAATGCTGTTCCAGGACATGAGCTTGCATAGCATTTCCAAACATGAGTCTCAGTGGCTAACACTGGCAGTCTTTAGTGGTCTGCATCCCTGTAATTTGTTGGGGCTCAGAGCAATGCTCATTTGTGAGGGCTCTTCTCATGCAGGGCTGAGTGACTCTGTTTCCAAAGGAGCAAGGCTCCTGGAATGGCCTGCTGAGGTAGGCTGGGGCTTTAGGCCCTGGAAAAGCTTAACTGAGTGAGTGGATGGCCACCTATGTGCAATGGGGTAGGCGGCACAGGCCTGGAGTCTAACAGTCTCTTCCACCCAATCTCTTCCATGTGGAGAGGACCCAGCCACATGCCTGGGGCTATCATGGCCTCCAGCCTGCCGCAACAGGGAGATCATCTGAGCACCCCTACAAGGGTGAGCCCTGGGTTCTCTCACAGCTCATTTTATTGCTTCTGCAGTTCAAGAGGAGCTGAGAGAAAAGGAAACTGACCTGTAAATTGTAAGAGGCATGGATTAGGAGCTAAGGACTCAGTTGCACTCAGTAGCAACTACAGCTGCCCTAGCCACAAGCACAGAGCCCGGGGCCTCCCTGGCCTCTCGGTTTACCTCCAGCAAGGACTGGGATATCTCAGAAGAGGGTGCAAATCACTTACACTTATTCTATTCCCCTTTTAGAAAGACCTCTGTTGTTCCTTTCTACCTTGAAATTGGAATAGAGCAACTGAGACTATTTTCTGAGAGTTGGGAATCTTTTGTGTAATCTTGTTTTGCACTATCTTCAAACCTTCCAGATGCATTGGCTACACAAGGTTTTTTCAAATTTATATTTCACTCCTCCAGCTCTGGCCATTTTCTTTTCCAACCTAATTAATATTTTTTAAAAAATATATTTAAAAATTTATTTATTCATTTATTTGGTACAGGGTGTCTTGCTATGCAGCTCGGACTCATAGTAATTCGCCTGTCTCAGCTTCCCCAGTACTAGGATTACAGGCGTGTACCACCACATCCAGTTTCAGCGGCTGCCACTGCATGCCCAGAACAGCATGCAGTACTGAGGATGTAAGCCAGGCCCTTGCACTTTCCAGGCAGGCACTATCTCCCTAGCATAGCCTAATTAATCTTAAATCCAAAAAAGCCTATGCAGAGAAGTAATAAAGAAAGGCTGGAGGGTCCCACTTGCTCAGAACCATTATCTGATGGCTGAGGTGTTTTTTTTTTTGTATTGGAAATTGAACTCAGGGTCCTGCCTTGTCTTGCCACGCAGGAGCCTGCACCACTGAGTTACATTACCAGCCTCACATGCTGAGTTTTTTTAGGTGGGTCCATGATCTGAGCAAGGCCTTGGCAGCAATACCCATGTGGCAACCATGACTGTTCCCATATACACCCCAAGGACAGGAATGCACAGACAGACCTGACACCTGGACCGTCATGGTGACCTGGCTTCCATCCATGACTCGGAGATCAGAGAGGCCCTGCAGGAAGATGGGTGCGGTGGCCTTGATGGGAGCCAAGGGCGAAAGATCACTCTTCCTGTCACTCTTTTTTTCTGTATGGTAGACAACAGGACATGTGTAAACATTCTCTTATTCATTCATATATTCAACAAACAGATTAAATGTACATTCAGCACACAACTATGCTGAGACTCAGATTCTAACAGAGGATTTGAGAGTCCTGGGGTCATGAGAAGCAAGATGTGCCCTGATTTTCTGCTGGACCTTACAATACCCCTGCTTGATAGTGGGGAATGAACAGCGAGATTTCTCAAGAGCCATGACCAACCGAGACTCTAGTCCTTCAAGAGAACCTCAAGGGGAGAATTAATATGTAGCATCTTTTTTTTTTTTTTTTTTTTTTTTGTGGAACCAGGAATTAAACTCAGACCCTTAGTATTTGCTAGGGAAGCACTTATTTCACTGAGCCATCTCCCTGGCCCCAATATATAGCATCTTATGAGCATTTCCCTCAAATTTTATTTACCTTTTGGAACTAGTGATACACTCGCAGTACAAAATTCTAAAGGCACCAAAGTTTGTGTAAGATCTCTCTGCTACCCATTCCCCCAGTCACCATCATCCTCCCCAAAAGTCATTCAGCTTTCAGATTCCTGTTCATCTTGCCAGAGATGTTCTACGCATACAACATACATAAGTAAATAGCTTGCTTGCTTGCTTTCATTCCTTCTTTCTCTCTCTCTCTCTTTTTTTTTTTTTTTTTTTTGTTCAGGGGCAGAACCCAGGGCTCATGCATGCTAAGGAAGCACTCTACCACTGAGCTACACCTCTGACCTCATTTCTTCTTGGAAAAAACAAAAACAAAACAAAAAAAATAAACTAGAGAGGGCTGGAGATGTAGTTCAGTGGTAGAGTACTTGTGTAACATGTGTGAAGCCCTAGGTATCCCAAAAGCAAAACAAGTCCTACAGTACACTGTACAAGGTTTGATCTCATCTTGCTTTTTAACTTAACAATGTACCTTGGTTTTTCTCATAAACTGGAACTAAGGGACTTCCTTACCATTTTCTACTATTATGTGGTATTCTTTTGCCATCTTAAGAGATGTTAAGCACCTCAAGAGCCAAAGACCTCAAACTCTTTACAACAGCTAAAACTACACAAATTGATCATATGAATCAGTATTGGCCAAAATGTGGAACATTCTGGGTCTTTCATTCACTGCTGGGGGGCTTCTTATAAAATGGTACAAATTCTTTAAAAATAAGTTTGACAATTCTCAAAAGCTAATATATATATTACAAGCCAGTTATTTAAATCCTGGAAGAAATGAAAGCACATAATCTGTTTTCCGCACATGCCAAGCCTTTCCTCATCAGAGCTGTTATGACACGGTACAGCCCTTACAAGCTCCACCCTCAACCCAGCCTAGTGAATTTTTCGCCTGCCTTCTTCCTCTGCGAGGCTCCCTGCTTCTCCTTGCCAGCCCTCCTGAGCTGAGCCATAAAGGAATTTTTTTATTCTTCTGTTTCTCTTTCATGCCAGAGGAAAGAACCTTATATATACAAGTCTTGTTCATATTTATAGCTCCCAACTGGAAATTACCCAAATGCCCATCAACAGGCCAATACATGCTTAAGAATGTGATATACACAGGTACTGGAATACTACTCAGCATTAAATGGAAATAGAGCACTGTATTGAGAAATACCACATAGGGATGAATCTCTCACAATATGTTCAGTGAAGAAATCAAATAAAGAGCCCAAATCTACTTACAGTACTGTAGTAGAAAAGCAGATCAGTGAGTGCCTGGGGCAGGGACTAAGCCGATGGATTAGAAAGGGCCTATGAAAAAACTTGGCAGGGATGGAGGTATTCACTGTTTCAGGTTATGATGAAGGTTTCATGGCTATACAACTATGTCAAAACTTATTACGCACCTGAAATATATATATATATATATATATATATATATATATATATATATGTGTGTGTGTGTGTGTGTGTTTATATATACATATATTATGCACCTTAAATACATACAGCTTATTATATACTGTATTTCCCTGAAAATAAAACCTAACTTGAAAACAGCTTTAGCATTTTTTTTAGATTGCTTGTAATACAAGCCCTGTCCCTAAAATAAGGCCCAGTTAAGATTAAGATGTCTGTTGTAACATCTGGTAGACATACAGAATTATAAAATAATACTAATGTATAACTACATATAAATAATATTATTGACATTAATACTTAAAATAAATGATAACTTAGAATTAAATTTTTTAAAATTTTTATTTATTTGTGTGTGTGTGTGTGTGTGTGTGTGTGTGTGTGTGTGTGGCCAGCTCAGCCCACCAGGGGGCGGGGCTGGCTGGCATGTGGTGCTGGGGGATTGAACCGCGGTCCCTGTGCTTTGCTAAGCTTGTTCTAAGTAGATGCTTTAGACCACTGAGCCATCTCACCAGCCCCAGAATTAAGTTTTTGTAAATACCCAAGAGGGTGCCTTCAGATGAGAGATAAATGCATATGTAAACAGTAACTCAAGACGCACTGAATGACCAATTGGAATCCAGACACAGTGTGTGAGTAATGCGTGTGCTTGATAATGAGTGGACATGGTGGAGTCTAATCTGAATCTTCATCATTCAAAAAATGTTATAATGGATGTACTTAATGCACTTGTGTGAAATAAAGAAGCATTTTCCAAATTTTGCTGCTCGCAATTTTTTATCGTGTTTGCGTGGACCATCCTTCTTAACTGCCATTCTTTTTGTTGCCACTCTTGTCTCCTAAGTCTTCAGTTAATGCTTGAGTTAATGGAAACTCTGTGAAGCTTCACCTGCAAGAGACTGTGACTTGGACAAAGAGTTCATGGTATAAAGACACTGAGAGCTGGGATGTCAATGTATTATGCACAGACTACATGGACAAGAAGTGCTTGTTTAAGGAGAACTCTATTGCCAACTGTGAGAGAGTGGGGCCAACAGTTCTATAGGAAATGGTGTCACAAGACATTTGGGCCATACTTTGGGGTGTGGAGAACTATGACAAGGTTCCAGAACCACTGTTTTTGAACATATGTAAATTTTATACATGAATAAATGTAGTTTGTTGTACCTAAATAAATGTAGATCACTGTACATGAAAAAATAAGACATTCCATGAAAATAAGCTCTATTTCATTTTTTGGAGCAAAAGTTTATGTAATACCTAGTCTTATTTTCAGGGAAATATACTAACACCTGAACAAAATTTGGCAGGAAAATGGGCTCGAGAGATGGCTCAGTGGAATAAGCGCTTCCCTGACAAAGGGCCTGAGTTCAATCCCTGGTTCTGCCAAAAGAAAAAAAATTAAAAAATTTAAAAAACTGGTAGAAAAAAAAGACCAACCTTCTGGAGGGGGAGATTGTGTACTAGCTAGGAAGGGACAGAAGAGCCGACTTTCTTGGTGCACTCCTCTGTGAGATGAGCCCCAGAAAGGCTTCCCCTCACTCTTGGCACTCTCTCCCAAGCTGAGCTTCAACCCCACTCCAGGAGATGAAGGTCTCTCTGCTCCACAGGTACAACAGACCCGGTACAGAATGAGCCCCTAGGCGTGCAATGTCTGTATTTCCATTTGTCCTGTGAACAAGCTGGCTTTGACTTTTAGTAAATCTCTTTTAGCATTTTTGGTTTTAGTGGGCACAGTGCTTAAGATCAGGAAGATTAGTACTAAGGTTTGGATGTGGTTTGAACCCATTTAAACTCATGCTGAAAAAAAAATTTTGTACTTTTTTGGTGTGTGTGGTATTGGGGATTGAACCCAGGGCTTTGGACATACTAGGCAAGTGCTCTACCAGAGCTATACCTATGGCTCAGGATGTTGAAATGTGATTGTCATTATGGCTGTGTCTGTAGGTGGGGCCTCAGGGAGGCAATTAGATTATGAGGTTACCATTTCTGTGACTGCATTAATATCTTTCTCAAGAAACTGGATAAGGATCTTAATACTGGGTTAGTTCTCTTAGGAGTGAGTTGGGTCTTATCAATCCAGGTTAGCTATAATGACAGAAGATTATTCTGAAATGAGCTTGGCATCTCTCTTGGTCTGCTGTGCACACATGGTCCTGCCATACATGCTATACCATGAGGTCCTCACTAGGAGCAGAGAAGGTGCAGAGCCTTGAGCTGAAATAAATATTTTATTCATACATCACCCAGCCTCAGGTATTTTGTTGTAGCAACAGAAAAGAGACTAATGCAGCTAGGTATCTCTAATTTAAAATCAAAGTTAGTCTTGTAAGGCATCTGGAAGTAACTTGCACCAAGCCGGCAGCTGCAGTAACTACAGTTTCAACTTCACTCCACGATGTTTCCCTTGGCCAAAAATGCATTAGGTCTTTTTCCACTGTGAAGCATTCAACAAATGGTAGCAAGGCAGAGCCACCAGAAACGTACACCTGATTTCCATGACAAATATGGCAATGCTATATTAGTTGGTGGAGTCACATTGTGTATTGCTGCATGGACCTGTACAGCAACACAGATTGGAATAGAGTGGAACCTTTCCCCCGTTGGCAGAGTCACCCCCAAGGAATGCAGAGATCAGTACTCATGCCAACTGATATGATACAGCTAAATGATTTCTAAATGAAATCATAATTGATGCCAAGTAAAAGTGCTGTGCATCCATTAAAATATGGCCTATTGAAGAAATAAAGTACAATTGAAACCTTGAAAAAAAAATCAAATCAAAGTTAGAGGGTTGCTGGTATTTTTGGGTTTCTATGAGCAAGGAGCCACAAACAAACACCAGGAAGCCTGGGGACCTGAATATCGTTTGTTTCCCTGGGCAAGGTCTTACCCCCCACTTGATACTGACTTTCTATGTGTAACCAATGAAAACAAAATCAGGCCCACTACAGTGTTCTCTAGCCTCAGAAACTGAGCACAGGGACAGACTGGGAAAGCCTAGCAGGTAGGGAAAGCTTCTTCCTAGAGCAGGTACAGCAAGTGGAGCAAGAGAAGTGGGGACAGGTAAGGAGAGGGACATGGTTTCCAGCAACATGATGCAGGCCTTCAGGATCCTGTTGCTCTCTACCCACTCCAGCTCAGGCCTTGCTGTTTTTGATGTAGGGCAGCCAGGAGACCTTGCTAGGAGGCCCTTAGAGTGGGCTTATCCCCCCACCTCATTGGAAATGCACAGACCTATCTCATTTTTCATTGGGCTGCAGTCAGAAAAGCTGGCCTCAGGAGAGTTATGGAATTTCCTGTCTTGCACAGACTTAGAAGCTCAAAAACAAAATGTTTTTGCCTCTTCAGAGTACTTCTTGTCCTGCCTCCCTGCCTTCTCTGGGCAGGTCCAACCTCAGAGAGCGTGGTGCAGATGGGATGGAGCTCCCAGGTGCTGGTGGGGTAGCTCCAGCTCCATCTCCAGCTTGCTGTCCTGCAAGCTGATGGTGGTGCACACCATGGCCCCACTCTTTCTTGGCCCTTCCTACTGTACGTTTCCTGGTTCTTGGCTTCAGCAAGGCCAAGACACCTGGTGGGTCAGTCACTGGAGGCTAGAAACCTATCTGCATTGGCCTGGGAGAGGAGCCATGTGGGGAACAGCTGGTGCCATACTGAACTCCAGGCTCTCAGGCCAGACCTTGGCCCCGGACAATCTGGAGCTCCATTTCTCCTCTGTCCTCACAGGGATAAGAGGGAAATACTGTAGGTGGAAGATGTACTGACTACTCCTAGCTTACGAAGCTTGCTGGCTTAGCAGTGCTGTCTGCTGCAGAGTGGGGCTGTTCCCCTTGGGGTTGCAGGCTCCCTAGCAGCTGCAGGTCACTACCACTGCCCCAAGTCTCAAGTACTGTACTGCATGTCCCTAGCCAGGAAACAATACAAATCTAAAATCTGAACTGTGGTTTCTGTTGAAGGCATGATGCTTTCACACCACCATGAGGTTGGAAACTGCTAAGTTGGACCATCACAAGCTGGGAGCCTCTGCATTCCCGATCGAGGATAATCTCTGTGCTGCAGACAGGTGTGAGGACCAGCGCAGCCTACCCATCTGGCTCCGTTACTGGGTGGGTTTGTCAGCAGTGAGAAGAGCATAGATCCTGGGCTTCACCCAAGATTGCTGGCTTATTTTTATGTGACCCGAAGCAATTTGTGTTACGAATATAAATTGGATGATTAAAAATACCCTGGATATAGCCCCAGGCAACTTGAGAACTTGCTTTCTCTGTCTCTGGAGGAGATGAGTGAGAGTGTCTGACTTTGTGGGAACAGCCCAGGGCTTTTCATTCCAGGGTCACCACTGCCTCTGATCCAGTCCCTCTTCCCAAAAGCCTTCAGCAAGCAAGAAGAGAAGAGGGAACTGTGCAGGGGTAAATGCTCAGAGCAAGCCTGTTCTCAGACCTCCCGTTCAGACTGACCTTCCCTGGCAGGTGCAGGCAGTCACTGGGCCAGGGTGGCCAGAATTCAGGCTGAGTCATGCTGAGCACTAAGCTCTCAGGAATCCTTGAGAGTGAGAAAACCTGCCAGCCCTTGCTTCTCACACACTGCAGTGGGATGAGGAGCAGGGGGACTGGAATCAAGGCAAGTGGCTTCCTGTGGGCAGCCCTCACTAGCCCAGAACCTTCCGTCCTGTTTACAGACAGCGAGACTGCTATGTGCTAAGGTAAAAGGACACATCCAAGGTGACAGACCCATAGCAGGCGGGCCCAGGGCTCATACTCACATTTTCTGATGACAACACGAGGATGCAGTAGAGGCCTCCTTCTAGAGCAGGCACGTCCAAACTGCAGGCCACATGTGGTCAGACAGCTAGTAATATGGGCCCATGAAATCATGGAGTTTAACATTCTTATGTGACTATTAGTAAGTCTTCACGACGGGAGGGCGCAGTACTAGAGCATGGACTGCACAGGTGGCCAGGGAACGCTATGCAGGTAGGACACACGGCACTGCTACATTTATGAGTAACAATTTTCTAGGTTTTAGCACACAAAGGGTAAAATTAGATCAAAAATTCCTGAAGAACATCTTTTTTTTAAAGAATATCTGAAGAACTAAGAATTATAACCCTTTTCGTCAAAGCAGATATTGGTGCGTTAATGTCACAAAACATTAGGCCTATGTCTTTGCTACCCTCTTTTCACATGTCATAATAAAAATATTTTAAAAGGAAGTTTTGCAACTTTTATACATTCACAATATTACATATTTTATCTATGGCCCAGGTAAGCCAAAAAGCTGGATCCAGCCATGTCTTGTACCATGGAGAGCCTACACAGTGCCACGGAGGACACATTATTGGCTGTCCACAGGCTGGAATCCTGACAACTAAGAAAGACTAAAGCACAGCAGAGTTAAGCCATGCAGAGGGCAGTGAGTATGTGTGCACTCACCTCTCTGTGTGTGTGTGTGTGTGTGTGTGTGTGTGTGTGTGTGTGATTTCATTCCAAAGAGAAACAAATCAGTCTGGCTTATCATCTGTGGCTCAGAGGCTATGTAAGCTTTACACTTGCTCTGTGGACTTAGGTAAGAGACAGATGGAAAGTGGTGTTTCTAACTCACGGCCGTGAGCCGTGGATTTGAAGCAAGCTCCATATTCCAAGCCTAAGAGCTCTGTTCAATGCATGGATGATATTACAGTTACCATCAATTCTTGATAATGCAGCACTGATCAATGTGATGTATACTGTAGACATGATAACACTACAGGGACGTTAGATGACTACAAGAAATAACATACAACAGCCACAACAATATCTGGGAAGTAGTAAGTATAAAAATAAGTCCTTTTAACTTTCCTCACCCTGCTGATTTTTTTGATTGGGAAAATTGAGCCTGACAATGGCTACAACGAGACAATGTCCCAAGTGAGGATATTTACATGGAATCAGTGGAAAGGGAATTAACAGCTGCCACTATGATGAAATTATAACAGTTCAGTGTGCTGTTCCACAGGATGCTCACAGCTCTTTCAGTTATCTCCACACTCATGACATGGGCTGGATCATGTTATCATTGTACACTGGAAAGAACAGGGACCCTGAGAAGCAAGCTGGCCTGTCCTGAGAGCTCAGGGTTGATGGGCTGAGGATATGACTGGCTGGGTCCCGCCAGGTGCTTTTCCTCTGCTGCCTGGAGGGAAAAGGCACATCACCTACATTTGGCCAGAGATCTCTGTTCATATCTAGGGCCATTAGTCAGAGGTTTGCTACCCTGGGGTTATCCTTATCCTTTCCTGAGCACAGTCCTGGTTTGAGGCCAGAGTGGAAGGTCCAGCACCAGAGGTAAGAGGCTCTAGATACAGTGATGGCACAGGGAGCCCGGGCCTCCCTCATCTGGAGTGGGTGAGCACAGGCCAGAGAGAGGCAGGGAGGGAGTGGGCACAGGGACCCAGCAACAGAGCTGCAGCCACCCAGCTCCAGGGAGGCTGGACTAAATATAACCGAGGTGTTTCCACAGCTATGCCCTCTGCTCTCTGCTGAGAATGAGTGCAGGAGGGCTTTTTCCTGGACCCCAGAAAGGGCCATCGCCTTGACTTAATGGTCTGGGACTAAAGATCTAAAGTGGATGAAACTGGTGTCTAGTTTTTGGTACTGTTCTCCACTGGAAATGACAAGAACTAAGATTAAGAACAAGCTGCTATTAAAAGCAGTCTGTAGATGAGAAACAATGATGCTGTATAGATCTATGAATGTTCTGAGAAACGGAAGGCAGGAAGAAAAAGGGAAGAACAGAGATCACAGAGAAAAGGAGAGGGGAAATATGGGGTGTTATGGTTAATATTTTGGCATCCCCTAGGAGCCTCATTCATTCACAGGCAGGGCTTTTGAGAGGTGCTCGGTCACAGAGGCTATGGCTGACTCTGTTAGGAAGTGGGCCTGTCAGAAGCTGGTCATTGACAGTGAGACCTGGAAGCGTGTTTCCCGCCCCCCAGCTCCCTTCTCTATTTCCTGGCTGCAATGATGTGAGCAGCTCTCCTCTGTCCAGCCCCTTCTGCTGTGCTGTCTTCAAGTGTAAGCCTGCTGAACACAGGCTGAAACTTCTTAACAGTGAGCCAAAAGAGACCTCCCTCCTCCTTCAAGTTGCGGGTGTCAGGTATTTTGTACCAGGGGCAGGAAAGTGACTAAGACAGGGAAAGAGCAGAGGGAACAGGTGAAGGGAAGGGAAGGGAAAAACAGATGGATTGGCTGACACACTCACGCCTCTCCTCGAGTCTACAGACCCACAGAGCTGTTCCTTCCTGGAATAACGTTTTGTTCTGTTTTTGACTTATGAGAAGTCATTTCTGAAGACAGTTCCTAATCACAAAATGAAACATTAAATTCTCATTCTCATAAAGCCAAAGCATCAACCTCAGATGCAGCAGAATCCCAGAGCAGCAGAGCAGAGAGTGTGTGCCTGGCGCGGCTGAGGCCGGGTCCTGCTTTCACTGCTGGGCCACCGCGGGCAGGGTCTCTGCCTCTCGAACACTAGTCTTCTTCCTCTGAAGTTAGCTCCAAAGTATGCAGTGGAGCTGATTTGATAATTAAGACAAGCCTGTTCCTCTAGACCTCTAGGTTTTATCTATCAAAACTATCTCTTAAAAATAATAACTGGTAATGATTTTAGCTTAAAAACAAATGCACTGTGACATTTGAGAAAACTGTAATTTAGAGAATGCATTTAATATTCACATGATGAGAGCAATTTCTTGTCTTTTGTACTAATCCTAATACAACAGCCAAGATAACCTGTTCTGCAAAGCTGGAGCTGTCACTCCCTTGTACTGGACATTAAGCCTTCTAGGGCTTTGTTCCAGTGGCCTTGGTGTCACTCTGTACACAGCAAGAATGCTCCTTGTTTCCCCCTTCATGGCCTTTCCTTTTGCTTTGGAGAGATTAGCACGCAAAGCAACTTTATTCTGAATTTCTCCTTAAAAACATTTCTACCCTACTGGTTGACTTTTGTTGGTTGACTGCTTTCTGAGGCCCCATATTTATGGATCCAAATTTGCACTCACTGCACACATTTGCCTTTTTTTCTTGGATCTACTAAGGAGTCTCTTTAGGAGTTGAACAGGAGTTATTTTTCCTAGTTACTACAATGTAAAATACCCTTTCATCAGCAAATCTGAATTACTCCAAGCCTTGTTATTCTATGGAAACCCAGTAGGTCACCAACTGAGGGATGCTCTGGATGTCAGTGCTCCCCTTTGCCATTATTTGGTGCTCAACATCCAGCATGGTCCAGGGATCACAGACCATCCTTTCCCTACATGCCAGGATCAGCAGTACAGGAATAATTCAAGGAGGGATTTTTCTGAGTAGCCAAAGGCAGCCTGGCCCCTTTCCATTTCCAGGACAACTTGGTGAGCTATAAGTCCCCAGAGAGGCATCTGGCCTTCCCTTCAATGAAAGTCTGTCTCCAAACCAAATAGAACCTGCTTGCACAATCAGCAAGAGGGCTACTTTTATGGCATTAGAAAATACTCTTCCTCCAGTAGCCCTGCTTTCTTGTGGGCTTCCTTCCTCCCACTGACTTCTCCAGAACCTAAGGAGGAAATGGGGAGAGAAGTGTGTGCAAGGAAAAGAATGAACATGACATATGACAGCCCCCCAAGACCCCTAGCCAGTAATGATAGGGTGACTAGAAGGGAGATAGGGATTGCTGCAACCATGGCCTTCTTCTAGGCTTAGAAGGCATAATGCTAAGCAGGAAGGTGCAACATCCAAACCACCCAAGGTTCCTGTGAGTGGGCCTGAAAACCACAGTTTTGCTGTCTTTTTACCCTGTCTCAGCAAATTTCTCTTTGAACAACATACTCAACAAGTTCTCTGTGTTCCAAAGCTCACAGAGAGCACAGGTCAGGCAACTGGGCAGACCGTGCAGTATCCATAGGACCTGCTCACAGCCTGGGGAGGCGGAGGGCGCTGAATGTCTGTTGCTGATTGGAAAAAACACCAGCTCTCCCTGATGCCTACAGTGTGGCCCACATAGCTGCCTTCCCTGGACCTGTTGTCTTCCTTAGGGGATCTTCATCTAAACAAACACCCTGATACATAGGCCTGTTAATTTTTATTTTTATTTGAGATCAGCTCTTTCTTGTCTTTTTAAACTTACCCATATCATCTGTTCTTAGGAGCCACTAATAGGCCCCAGCAGGCCTCCAGTTAAATAAACAAACCATTAGGCTGAGGAGCTATGGCAAAATTAGCACAATTAGCAGATTATTAATCAATGTAATCACTTAGGAATGCTAACCTGACAAAGTCACCTCAAGGGAAATAGATTTAAAATATTCTAGCCCAAGGAAATCCCCTCCCTATTACTTAGCCCAATTAGACTTAAGATAGTTCAGATATTCCTGGGCTCTGCAGGAATTTGGAGTCATCATCCTTTAGGCTCCATCTCAGGCCAGGAGGGCTCACTGCCTGGTTAATTCTGGGCATCTCTTCTTTCCTGGCCTAAGGAGGAAAGAAGCTGTACTTGTTGGGAGGCTTTTAAGAGCTAGTTAGCAGGGCAGAAGTTGAGAGCCTGCCTGCCTACAAGTTAAGCCTACCCTTAGCCTGTCCCCTTGGTCACCACTGACCACGTGCTCACACAACAGGCCTTGCTCCTCACCAGCAGTAAGGAAGACACGGGTCCTTCCACAGGGAGATTACAGCAATGAGGCAATCAATTACACAAAAATTCCTACATAAAATCCTTATTTGCCCCCTAGAGCCCTTCACAATCACCTGCCCGCCACTCCAGCCATTGTACTGCGCCTGCTCAGGACCTTTGCGCTCCCGGCAGCTCTTCCCCAGGACACTTTCCCACAGCTCTCCAGTCTTGCTGCTCCCTTCCTGGCCCCTTCTACCCAGCTCTGTTCTCTTTTGCAGCTGAAGGAGGTATGACCACTGCCCTGTCCCCACTGGAACGGCAGCACTGTCAAGGCAGGACCCTTACCAGCCTCTGCACTGCAATTTTCCCAGAACATGCCTGGCACAAATAAATACAGGTGCTCAACAAAAATCTCTTGGCAGTAAAGGTAATAAGGGAAGTCTGGGTATTAGAAGAACTCATCCTGAGGAGACAAGGGAGGGCGTCCCAGAGAAAGTGACATCTGTGGGAATCAGCCAGCGGAATCAGAGTCTGTGTTCTGGATGATTGCAAAACCTTGGGGAAAAGCTAAAGCAGTGAGAAGGAGCCCATGTCTGTGGAACTAGCCCTAGAGACAGGTCCTCCAGGACAGAGCAGAGCACAGTGCATTGCTGCATGGCGCCATCTTGTGGTCAGAGTCTTGGAATTCAGCATAGGAGTCTGACCTGGTCACTGCCCAATCTGCCTTTCTGGATTTGCTCTTCGAACAGGCAGTACTATAGCAAGCTGATCCTTGGGTAAAAGCACATCAAATATATTTTATCCTGTGTAAAAGTTAGACTGTCAGGCCGGGGAGATAGCTCAGTAGTATAAGTTCTTGCCTGGCAAGCGCAGGGTCCTGAGTTCAATCCCCGGTACCAAAAAAAAAAAAAAAAAAGTTGGACTGTCATCATAACAGCACTAGCTGGGAACTTCCTGGTTCTGGGAACCCTGCATATCCACTTGTTTGTTCATCCTAATTCAGTCCTCACATTACTGTGAGTGGCTCTTCTTATCCCTAGCTCACTGAAGAGGCAGTGAGGCCTGGGAGTGAACTCCAGGTGGCAGGGCCAGGCAGTGGTCCGCAGGCTTCACACCAAGCAATCTTTCCCCCTTCCCATTCCCTGTCACAGCCAGGGTCCATGCTAAGAAGCAGCCAGAAGGCAGCAGGGGACAAGTGTTCTCACCAGCCCTGAGGACTCAGAGCTAGAAAAGCAACCAAGACAGCAAGAAGAACTCCACTGCTGAGAATGGTATGGGCCACAGACTCGAGCCTGCTGAGGGCCTGGGCACGGCGCCAGAGGTATCCCTGTGCCAGGCTCCCCCTGCCAAGCCCTGGCAGAGGCAGCCCACATGCCACTGGGCCTCAGTGAAGCTGTGTCTCCAAGCCTTGTTCACCATTTATGGTATCTAAGCCTGTCCGGCTTGCCGAGCCATAAATCCCCCCACTGAGAGGGTGTTCACACGTGTAGGCTGCTAAACATGAATCCCAGGTCCCACCAGGTTCTTGCTAGGGCTTTTCTCCTGCGGTTCTCTGACCCACCAGCATGGGTGATCAGTTACCCCAGGACCCAGGAGAATAGCCCCGAAGAGATCTCGAGCACTCATCTGGGGACCCCACCTCCACAATTAGCTCAGATGGCTCTGTCTAATCCAATCTAAGCAAAGACAACTCAGAACAAGTGCTGGATTAGCTGTAGTCCTGTTGGGAGGAAGCTGGCAAGGAAGGGTCAGAAAGAAGGCAGAGCTGTGTGGCTGGGCACCATGTGCCATTTGGAGCTTGACTGGGGTGGTGGGTGGGACCTCAGAGAAGAGCCCCTTGCTGGGAAGGGTCAGGGACAGCTGTTCCCTTGGCTCAAGGAGAGCAGGCTCTGAGCTCAAAAGTCCTGCCACACAGTCTCCTGAGGGCCCCAAGCCATGGAATTAGAACAGAGAATACATGGGATAAAGTATACACCAGAGCCTGGCTTAGGAGCGCCCCAGGGCCAGCTTGACTCTGGCTGAAGCATAGAGGACTTCCTGGAAGGAACAAATGGGCTGGTTCACTGGGAGAGGACTCCATGCCAAGCCACCTCTTCAGAGAAATCTGGCTTTACTCCCAGCTGGGAGCCTCAGAGAGCCAGTGGGGGTCACAAGCTCCACTGGTGCCCATTCCTTTGTCCATAAGGGATGGATGGAGCCCAGCCCCCACTGGCCAGCTCTCCCTCTGGGCCAGGGGAGATGCACTCAGGAAAAGGGCAGCCAGAGGATGAGCCAGGGTGTCACCATCCCAAGGCTGGGCTCAGAAGGCCAGGTTTGCTGCCAGCGTGGTACACTTGGCTGGGTGACGCTGACTTCATAACACCTTTAGTTCCTTCGGTGTAAAACGGGGACAGCACCCCCACCCCAGCAGGTGCCACAGGAGAGGTCAAATAGTGAGATGTGCCCCTTTTCCTTTCTGGGAAAGAAGGTGGCTGTTCCCTCTGCAGGGGCTCTTTCTCCAGGTCTGAGGTGGGGGGACAAAAACAGGAGGTGTAGTCTGTTCCTAGCCCAAAGGGAAAGCAGGCACACTGCATAGTCCAGCACCAGAGGACCCAGGCATGCTCAGGTGCTGGGTCCCAGACCTAAGGCAAGGGAGAGAGTCAGGCTTACCTGAAGGCCCAGCCCCAAGAAGTACCTCCCTTGGAACTGCCGCTGTGCCTGCCAATCCCACAGCCCTGGCAGATGCGACTAGAGTCTGGCTCCTGTGACTCCTGGGGACTTAATGCTTGGGTGATCAATGGATGCCTGTGATAATCAGATTACTGGGCACTAGGCTGGTGATGGAAAAAGTGAGCAGGGGGTGGTGGGAGGAGCAAGGGCAGAAGAAGGGGGCAGCCTGTGATTTTCCAGAAGCCTCAGTGTCCACATTCTGCTCCCTGTTTACAACAGCTCATTTGTGAGACCCTCCTCCTAGGTCCTCTTGCACAGTGGGTGGTTTTCTTCCTACCAGGCCAGGAGCTTGGGGGGCCCTCGGGAGCTTGAGGGCAAGGGTCCCTTGCATCTTTCCCCTGCATCTCCCATGGCTTTGGCAGGGCAAAAGGAGTGGGAGACTGGCTCCCTTAGTGGCAGACCCTTGTCAGGCACAGGCTTTCTGAGACACCTCTCCTCTGCCCCAGGAGGTTCCTACAGCCTCTCCTCTATGGCAGCAGCATCTGCCATCTGCGGCCTGGAGTAATGCCATGTGCACCTCTATTCCTTGGATTTGTGCCTGTCATAATGTTTTCCAAGTGTGTCCTTTCTCCAGAGCTGCTGGGCCCATCAGCAGAAAAGGTGCTTTTAGTGAGGTGACTGGAGGCTCTTACCATGGACAGTGACCCTGGCGCTGCAGGACACTTGGCCTGAGGTGTTCTCAGCCAGACAGGTATAGATACCATCATCCTCTGGCAGGGTGTCCTGGACCCGGAGCTCAGCCACGCCAGCCCGGCAGGTGGAGTGCGCATACTGGATGGGCTGCCCTGGGGAGGGAAGCATAGGGAGGCTGAGACGGGGAGCGCCTGTGATGGGACAGAGCCCTAACCTTAGCAGGGCCAATGCTGGGGCTGGCCCAGGTCCATGGCGAGCAGGGCTGGGGCTGGAAACATGGGGAGGGGGGAAGGATTCTGGAGCAATCTGGAAGGCAGGCAGGAAAGACAGATCTGGGCAATCTGGGTTAAATAAAATAGTCTCCACTCCATATCCTCAACTTCACAGAATTCAGTGCCTGGAAAGAATCTTACAGGGTCCTTTGGCCCCCAGCCCAGGCTCTGGCAGAGTAGACTTTGCCCAGACTGAACATGTGGCTTCCAGCTCCTTTAGATGTCTCCAGAAACAAAGATTCTCTTTCCCATCGTAGATATTTATCAGAAAGCAACTGTGCACCCCTGCCCCAGTGTTGCAATTAGCTCTATTTCTTTTGTGCAATTAGGTGCATCTTAGCATCATGGAAAAAACAACTATAGGAAACTAAGAATGCCTGGTCTTCTGAGAAGTCCTTGATCTTTGATTAAAGTCCTGCATGCAGATATAAATGTTTATAACTTTAGTAGTTTCCTTAACATTATATGTTCCTGAGATTTTATCACTCCAGGACAAGACCTTTCACTTCTAGGGGGAAAAATGATCTCACTACTGCAGACTCTGGCGTTAGAGCAGGAATGTGTCTATTTGCCACATAGGAAGCAATTGTCAGTCCCTTCGCTTGCCAGGCCCTGCGGTCCTGGTTTGCACTTCATAAACTCGGGGGTGGGCAGTAGGGAGGGAGACAGCACAGAAAGAAATGCTCTGCCTGCAGTGCGCGGTTTTCTTCAGCACACAGCAACACTTCATGTCTCCGCAACAGTCTGGTAGGAGGCAGCCAAGCATACCCCGCGGCTGGAGGGAAGCCGGACTTCCCAACCCATCCCTGACCATAAAATGAAGCAGGGTGGGGAAAGGCAGGAGCTGGGATCCTGCCACAGAAGGGCCAAGATATGGCCCTTTGCTTTTTTCTTTGTGACAGTGACATCCCCAAAACCTTTTCCTTGACATTACTAGCACATTCCTGGACTGTCATCAATGAGCCTCTGCCATCTAAACATGCACTGGCAAGCTCTGTGAGAGCTCTCCACTTATTGTAGTGCAACTCATTTCAGCCCTACAACCAGGGAGAGAACGGAGGCTCCCTAAAAGGAGCTGTGAGCTCAGGGCACTTCAAACTTGAGAGTCTTGAAACTTCTTCAGCATGAACACTGGGTTGGACCACAGCTGAAACCAAGGAAATTCAATTTAAGCATGAGCGCCCTCTAGTGGGAAAGGTGATTTATCAAGGAGTCAGCCCTGAGGGGTGTAAAACAGGATGTAAACTAAACCACAGCCCTTGGACTAAATCTGATCTTCAGCCTGTTTCTGGAGAGTCTACTGGCTAAGAGTAATTTTTCATATTTTAAATGGCTGGAAAAAGTGAAATGAAAATTCTGAGACACATGAAAACTACACAGAATTCTCATTTCAGTGATAATAAAGCTTTATTACAACACAGCCACACTCATTTATTCAAATATTGTTTATGCTATTTTTGAGCTATGACAATGGAATATAGTAGTTGTCACAGACTGGGTGAGCACAGAAGCAGAGAGATTTACTATCTGGCCCTTTAGAGGAATGGGAGTTAACCCTTGCTCTAGACCAATGATGGTGAACCTTTTACAGTTTTCAGTGAAAATAAATAGTCCTCTGTGGCACACATGCCACAGACTTGCCACCACTTTTCTAGATTCTGAGCCAGGTACGGACGCTCTGAGTCAGAAAGGAAACTCTTCCTTGGGTCCACAATGAGTCCTTGTATACATATCCTGCTCTCATTGCAAGGAGGAGGAGGAGGCTGCGACTTTTAGTGACCCCAGGCTCCCACAGGAGTTCTGGCCTTATGGGGGGTACAGAGGGAAGACAGACCTCAGTTCTCACTTAGCTATCTAAGACAGCTATATGGTAAGAGTACACAGCACCTGCCCACTCAAGGCCAGAGCAGACTACGCCAATGTGCAAGGTTCGTAGGGAATGTGTCAGGTGTACCTAAGGGGTGTGTGACGCAAAAGCTATGGCGTCTGCCTGAGGAGCTGGCTGAGATCCTGAACTTTCTCTCTTCCCATTCCCCATGCATAATGAAGCAAGTACTAAAGAGACGAAGGGGGTACCCAAGGTCCCCTGTTCCTGCTTCATAGTAGAGAAGGACCAGCATCAAGGCCTCCTAACTCACAGTGGACACTTGTCCGTCCTTCCCAACACAGGCCCTTCCCAAGCTCATCCACTGATTGAACTGTCCTGTTGTCTAATCAGAGTTGTGATACACTTTTGAAATTGAAAGACTTTTTTAAAAAGGGAAGGGTGATAATATTTGGTAACTAATTTCTTCAAAGGATCTTACTTGGCTAAGAACCAAAAAATAGTTGGCATGTTTTCATAGGATTATAATTAACATAAAAAATGACTAGTCTGTGAACCTCAGAAGCACCTGCCATTAAATAGAAGGCAAGATTCCTCAAAGTATTTCTAGAGTGGCTCACTAGTTTATTCATTTATATGTTTATGTATTGACTCAATAAAGATTTAATGAGGACCTGTTTTAAGTCTGACAAGAGGAAATGACATTAAATTGTTCATGCATCTACTTGTCAGGGATCCCACTGACTACTTTATACAATTTGATCTAACAACCACCACCCTGAAAGGATAGTGGTAGTACTGTCACCATGCAGAGGAAGAATGCAAGGCTCTGACATGTTACAAACATGCTTGGCCAGCTGGCCAGAGACTTGATTCCTGTGTTTTCTGTGCCCTGTGTTCCTAAGGAGTATGTGGTGCAAAGTGAGATGTAAGTATTAAGGCAGGGTCAAAGGGCTTAAGGGCTGGGGCAAGGCGGTGACTCACCATTGAGCAGCCAAGTGATTTGGGGCACTGGGGTCCCTTGCACAGAGCACTTCAGCACAAAATCTTGGCCCTCAATGACCATGCAGTCCTTTAGGACTCTGGAGAAGGAGGGGGCCACTTCCATGGCAGCCGGCTCTGTGAGGATAAAAGAACAGACAGCCATTTCAGGTCACAGCTTGCCCAATGTGGTGACTGACTGGAGTCACCTCAGCCCTTGCAGGCTGGCACCATGCTGCCCTGAGCACCAGGCTTCCTCCACAACCTGGCTGTGCCTTTTTTATCTTCATTCTTGTGAAGCAGCAGCCTGAGGCACCTGGAGCCCAAGGAAGATGACCTGGAAGGGGCCTTTCATGGTCAAAAGGTGCCCTAGCTCAGCGGTGTGTAGGACCCAGTGGCCTTTTCCCCAACTGTGGCTTAGGCATCTTCTGTCTGCCTGTGGCATTTGCTTTCTTGGGGCATCTCAGATGTCCCCCCGTCGCCCCGCCTGATGTGACTCTACTACTTCCTAGCATTTATTCTCTTCTCCTGTATGTCCCACTAGTGATCACATAATCCTATTAATGCATTTTTACCTGTAGACACCACAGGACCACGGTAAGGATATTTTAATTTTAAATTATTTTGATTATTTTTCCAGTTTCAGGAAATGAAATTAAATGACAAAGATTCACATGTCTGGTTTTCCAAATGTGGTTTGTGCCTCAACTCAGGTCAAGGGTTCGCAATGGCTGGGGCCTGGGAACATGCATGAATTCTCACGCTCTTACGGTTTGTGTCTAATTGTCCCCCTAAAGCCTCAAGCAGTCGTGGGGCAGTTTCTGGAGTTTGTGATTGATTACTGTGGATGTGGATGCCCACCAGCCCTGGGGCAGGTAACCTGCATTATAATGTAAGGAGGGATGAGCTGCCTAAGCAGCTGACCCTCCCTTCCCCTCTGTGTTCTTTGCCACCACCAAGAAAGGTTGCTCTCTGCCTCTTTGACTTGGAGCCAGCTGAGTGTGGACTGAAACCTCCAGTAACTGTGAGCTAAATAAACCTTTCCTTCCTTCATTTTTGGTGTCGGGTATTTGTCTCAGCAACGAGAGAAGAGTAACTGAGACACAAGCATATGAGAAAAACAAGAAAGCTCAAATAAATAATCTATGTTGAACCTCAGGGTTCTAGAAAAAGAATAGCAAGTTGAACCCAAAGTTCATATAAGGAAGGAAATTATAAAGATTAGAGCAGAAATTAATGTAACTGAGACTAAGAAAATAATACAAAGAATCAGGTTTCTTCCAGGAAAATGGTGGAGTAGTCAGCAGGAGAAAGACAGCTTCTCTGAAATTTGCAGTCTAGACCCTGGAATTTAGAAACTTGAGGAAGAAAAGGAGAAAAGTGGACCCCCAGGATCCAGCAATGAAGCCCATGGAGAGATTGAGGAGAGAGGTCTCAACATAGAAGAGGGGCGTGGCAAGAAGTGCTTTCTTCTGGAGCCCTGGTTCACTGCATGGGAGGAGCGGCTCAAAACTGCAGATGCACAGTGACTACTGGTGACCCTAGAAGCCTCCATGGAGAAAAGTGCCAGTGGAAGGGTGCTGAAAACTGCAGTGGCTGGTAAGCTTGTCCAGTTGAGATATACTTTGGAAGAGGGCAATTGGCCAGTTGCCATTTTGGAAAGGGGCCAACTGAACTTAGAACTCAGAGCAACTGCAGGTTGGTTCCACCTAGCTATTCCCAGTGTCAGAGTGAAGTACAGTCAAGTTCAGGCTGGCAAGAGGTCAGGAAGTGGAGGTCAAACCCATAGGAGACACCCAGAGTATTGCAGGCTACGCAACTTGGTTCTCAGCCTCAAAACTGGAAACCAGAAGCAGCCTGAACTTCAGTGGAACTACAGGTATAGTCTTTCTGGGATCACCCCACCATAATTCTACTGCTGGCTTGCTGGGATTAATCAAATGGATCTGGATCTGTTTGGCCCCTGTGCCTACCAGTCATAGCAGAGATGTGTGATGAAGTGGACATTATTTTTTCCTTGGCTCTTTATCTCTTCTTTTTTGTTCTCATTTTTTAAACAAGTTTTAATATTGTTTCTAGTGTTTGAATTTGTTTTGTTTGTTTTTATTGTTATTCTTGCTTGTGTTTCTTCCTTTCCCTTCTTTCTCCTTTACTACTTTCCCAAAGCTTGTACAATTTTTCATTGTCCTCCAGGTTTCTTTCTCATCTCTTTCTCTTCTTTTATTTCTCTATTTTCCCCCAACCCTTTTTAAGTTTTGTTGCTTGAGAGGAAAATTGCCATATTAAGGTGATATTTTCTGTGTATAATTTTCTGTGTTTTTTTGGATTTTGCTATATAACTACAAATCTTGTCTGTATGTTAAAGGTGGCAAATTAATAGTTAACACTGTTTGTCAGTTTTTAGGCTGTGTTTGACACTACTGTTATTTGTACTACTTTTGCCAAGGTGATGTCATTGTTCTAATCAGTTGTTCCTTGTAGGTCAAGACTAAGATTGCCTGCAAGTGATAAAGAATACTATAGACCAGTACCAAAGAACCAGGGGTTAGGCCAAATAGGCAGCAATTTTTCATTCACAATAAATTGAAGAGGTAGGGGGCTGGTGAGATGGCTCAGTGGTCTAAAGCACCTACTTAAAAAACAAGCTTAGCAAAGCACAGGGACCGCAGTTCAATCCCCCAGCACCACACGCCAGCCAGCCCTGCCCCCTGGTGGGCTGAGCTGGCCACACACACACACACACACACACACACACACACACATAAATAAATAAATAAATAAAATTTTAAAAAAATTAAAAAAAGAAAGAAAGAAAGAAAAACAAATCATTTATAAAAAAAAAATTGGAGAGGTAGGATCTTGTAACAGATTCAACACCCAAAAGTCAGATATACCTAAAAGACATCTCTGAGAAGTGGTCATTTAAGGATTCTGGATGCTAGAAATAAAGTTACCTACCACAAGCAATTTACAACCTTCAACTCAGGAATTAAACTAAAAGAAAATAGAAAATGAGAAGACACAGAAACAAGATGCAACTCTAGACTCACAGCTCACCAAAGTCAAATCCAGGGGGCAATGATGTATAGCAATTCAAAAGCCACCCACACGGGGTCTCTAAAGTGGTAACAGCAAATGTAACAAGCAGATGAATGAGGCTATAGAAAAAAATCAAAAGAGAAAAATTTCTTAGATAACTACAGAGATAACGATCACAATGAAGGACATGATTAGTGAATTTAGAAAATATACACATAAAAAATAAAGGAGTTTAGTAAAATGATGGAAACCATAAATGCCCAACATAGTAAAGAAATGGAATTCATGAAACAGGTTCATATATATACCCAGGAGATTTAAAATTCTATTAAAATATATGAATGAGAATGAACCCATTTAAGAACAGAATATCAGATCTAGAGGACAGGATTGTGGTTAGTGATCATGAAAAGAAAGATTTCTTGGGGTTGGGGAGATGGCTCAATAGAATAAGCACTTCCCTGGCAAGTGCAAGGGCCTGAGTTCAATCCCCAGTTCCACCAAAAAAAAAAAGAGAAAGATTTCTTAAAAGTAGCAAGGGTCCGTGAAAGATCAATTAAATAGATGCTAGATGATGCGAAGAAGAACAACATAAAATTGATTGGAGTAAATGGAAAAGCAGGCGATAGCACAAATAATATAAAAACTTGTTCACAGAAGTAACAGCAGAAAACTTCCCAGGCAGGGAAAGAAAATTTGACATAAGTGAGGCATACAGAATTCCAAATAGCCATGATTTTAAAAAGTCTGTGCTAAGGCATATATTACTCAAGATTTCAGAGTTTGGTGTCAGAGAGAATGTTCAAATCTGTTAGAGAAAAGAAACAAATCACCTATAAAGGAAAGCCCATCACAATCATAGCAGACTTCTCAACATAAACCCTCAACTCAAGGAAAGCTTGTAGTGAAGCATTTAAAACCCTAAAAGAAAACAACCTCCAATCCAGATTGATATTATACTGTAAAACTATCTTTCAAAATTGAGAGAGAAATAAGATACCTCAATGACAAAGAATACTGCAGAAATTCATGACCACTAACCAGCACTCCAAAATGTTCTGAAGGACATTCTAGAAAGACATGAGACCAGCGCAGCCCACCAGACCCAGTGCAGCCCGCCCTCTGAGTGAGAACTTCCACCGTGCCTTGGGCCCTCCATATCCAACCAATCCCAGGCCCTTTGAGTGTGGAGGAGAGCTTCTGCTCTGTCTGCGCCCAGCTGCTGCTCCAAGCCCAGGCCCGCCGCATAAGAGGCCTTTGCCCTTGTTATCCGGACTTCCCCTGCCTGGCCAGACCCAGAAAGCCCGCCGTCTGAGTAAGAACTTCTGTCATGCTTTTGGGAGTCTTGCAGATCCACCAAAACACAACACTGGTGAGTGTGTGGGAGAGCTTCTGTGCTCTCTCATCCCCGCTTCTCATACCCCTCCAGACCCAGCCCAGACCTATCATACAGGCTTGAGGTAAAACCCTGAAGCTAAAGTCCCTGCAGTGAGACTAGGGTCAAAACCACACAGTTAATCCAGGAACAGATCATCTTACCAGAGGTGTACTGCAGGCCCACCTCCAAGGGCAACAACAGTAAGGAGCTGGCTGGGCACAGTAGCCTAACCCAAGCCAGGC
>NW_004524723.1:4336492-4354458 GCF_000260255.1 Octodon degus | reverse complement strand
TGTAAAGTGAGCCTGGGGAGAGTCACATGGAGAGAAAAGTCATTTTCTCAGACTTTCACAGAGAGCAAATTGGTCAAGCAATGGCCGTGACTCATCCTCATGTTTTACACTGACAAAAGGATGTACAAAGGGCGGTACAGGGCTACAGGATAAATCCTGAGAGTACTTGGATGACCTTATCAGATACAAAAGTTACATTTCTTGTTATATAGGTCTTGCCTTTACAGTGGACCACTTACATTCTTGGGGGTTACACCCTTAGAGCTCCCATGACTTGTGAAAAACCACAATTTAAGAAACGGTCAGAAAAAATGTCTATAAATGCCTATTTTTATAGTTTAAACCCTAAATATACTACATTTCCCATAGTTGTGTAATTTCATTTAATAAAATACTGCATTAATAAAGCTTTGGGTACTGCAGGGCATTTTGGTGGCATTTTAGAGATTCTAAGGCTTTAAGAAGAACAAAATTGAGAACACTTATGATACTACATGTGGTACAGCAACTTATACCACAAGGAACGTGGGAATGCTGGTCCATCTGCAGAGATGGGTTATAGACAGCAGCTAGGAGAACTGAACAACACTCTTGGATTGTCTACTTGCAAATCTCCCACCAAAAAAGAAATTGTGGGGGATATTTGAAGATTTCATAAAATTGTGGGAGTTTCCATGAACAACCACGAGTTAGGTTCTAAGGAAAAATCTGCAAATTATTGAGGTTGAAAATTCTGAACTGCTACTTCATAGCAGTATAGTGTATATATACAGTGGAGTACTACTATGCCATAAAGAAGCATAAACTTGATTCATTTTATTCATTTATTTTTAGGTAAATGGATGTACCTCAAGACCATAGTTTTAAGTGAAATAAATCACCCTATACATTTAAATATCACATTGTTTCTCTTGTGTGAGAATCTCAAAGGGTAACTTAGGAACAAAATGGAAGATAGATATTCGAAAGTAGAAAGAACATGTTCAACTGGGAAGGGAAACAAGGAAGGAAGAGTGGGGATGGAAGAAAAAAGGACTGAAAAATAGAATGGAAGAAAATAAAGTTTTCAAAAATAGGGAGGGGAAGAGAATGGGAAAAAGAAGAATTAAGATATATTATGTACAGGTACAAATTCCCTATGATGAATGTGATCATTATGGATAGCAAACATGTACTAATAAAAATAAATACAATTGGAGCCGGGGAGATGGCTCAGTAAAATAAGTGTTTCCCTGGCAAGCACAAGGGTCTGAGTTCAATCCCTGGTTCTACCAAAAAACTAAAAAAAGAATAAATAAGTAAATAAATATAATGTATTTGGAATACCAGTAATGTGTTAGTTAAAATGTCTTTCAAATGTTTCTCAATTGGTAGTTTGTCTTATTATTTATTTATACAGTATATGGAAACTTTGACTTTAGATATGCTTATTAGACCTACATATCTCCCCTCCTGAAGCTTTACAAATACTTAGCTCAGATCTAAAGATTAAATATGGTTTAAATACTCCACAGTGAGCATGATTACTTTTATAAATGATATTACAATAAATGTAAGAGATATCTTTTCACATTTCTCTAAACCTGCATATGTGTTGAGCATTTGGTTCTTGGTAGTTATAAAAGTTGAGTCATAGTACTTCTTGGACAGCTAAGGAACCTAAAAAAGGGAGAGCCTGGCATGGGTCTTGGCTTATTTACTTAGAGATGACTCGGATACATACTCCTAATTAAGAATCCCTGTCAGATCAGGGTATGGTAGTGTACATCTTTTATTCCTGCACTCTGGTAGGTTGAGGCAAGAAGACCACAAATTCAAACCCAGCCTGGGCACCTCAGTGATTTAGAAAGATCCTATCTCAAAATTAAAAAATAAAAAAATGAGCTGGGAACGTAGCCAAGCACAAAGGCTCTGGGTTCAATGCCTAGTATGAACAAACAGACAAACAAATAAATAAAAACAACAATAAAAAATCCCACTAGGAGCAATGTACTAGGCTTTGGGTGGGAGTGATGTTCCACTGGAGCCTTGGGGAGCAGAGCTGAAGAGCTGATGTAATTGCAACATGCAAAACACCTCTGAAGCGGGGATCGGGAAGAGATGTACTCACTTTCCACCTGGAGGGTCCAGCTGCAGGACACCTGGCCTCGGCTGTTGGAAGCTGTGCAGCTGTACTGCCCACTGTCTCTGGTCCGGGCACTCAGCAGGCAGAGGTAATAAGCTCCCCCATCCTCATAAACCTCAATGGTGCCTTCTCTTGTTGGCACAGGGATACCATCCAGAAACCAAGTCACTTCAGGCTTGGGGATCCCTGAAACTACAGGCAGGTGAAGAATGTGAGGCCCTTCTGCCTGAGAGAGGTACACTGTGCTTTCTGAGTGGACAGAAGTGTTCAGGCAGGTGGAAGGCAGTGGGGTGGGAAGTGGTGGTGATGGTGGGGGCTTCTTCCCACTCTCGCTGCTTCCTTACCCTGAACTCATCCTTTATGAGAATAAAGATGAGCAAAGGCCCTGGGGAGGAGGAATGTGGGAGGGATGGTTCACCAAGGCCAGAAAGAGGAAGAGAGAGGAGAGGAGATGGCCACTGGTGTTCTGATGGTGGCAATGGTGAGGGTCGTGTTCCTTCTAGGGTGGTACAAATCGGGGCATGGGGCTGATGCTGCATTTTACAAGTGTCTCTCCAGAATGAAGGACTTTCCTAGAGTGAGTCCTCCTGAAGGGAAGACCCCTGGAAGGTGGCATCATGTGGGACCTGTGAGGGGCTGGCTGGATATAGGAAGTGCTGCCCCCAGGGCTGGCTTCTGGGGACCAGGAACTCTACCAACTCTACTCACCACTGCACTTGAACTTGACTGTTTCATGTTCACAGACTTCCAGGTTTTGAGGCTTGCTCTCAAACTTAGGCAGTGTTGAGTCTCTCTGGCCTTCCATGAGAGTTTTCCTAGGGGCAACTGTGCTCACAACTTCTGGGCTTTCCAGGCCAGACCACCTGGTTGGGAGGGTGGTTGGCCGGGAAGCAGCTGGCCTCTTCCTCTCTTCTCCAGAAGGAGATGGAGCTCCCAAAGCTGGCGCTCTGGGTTCCGGCTGAACTTTCGTGGCTTGCAGGGTGATGGTGCTGGGAGTCTTCTGTAGGAGGGGAGTCTGCAGGACCTTTCTGGGGGAGTCCTCACATACCTCTGCTTTAGGCTTCTGCAGAGAATGTGATGGGCTGTTTGCAACCCAGGCCATAGAGCCACCTTTATGTAGGCTGGGGCTGGCCTTACTTCCAGCCATTGTCTCCATGCTGTCCAGTTTGGGCCCCTTTGTGATTCCATTGGTCACCTCCCTCCTGATGTCTGCATCGGGGGCCTTTGTTCCTCTCACAAATGACCTGTGGTGTGGTGGTGGGGAGGGAGGGAGGGAGGAGAAGGAGAGAGCATGATGATCTGTTGTCACAAACATTCTCCTCAGAAGCACAGACTCCAGGGCTCGGCAGCTCATAAATTAGGGGCAAACAAGAGCAGAAGCTTTTCTCTGCAGTTTGCTCAGTGTCCTGAGCCAGAGCACCAGGGCTGTTCTTGACACGTCCCTGTCCTTACCTCCCTCCGGAGCACTGTTTAGCTGTGCTTCTGTTCTCAAGCCACCCAGTGGGCATCCCTGCTCTCACAGCCCCCCTCTAGCCCAATCCTATTCAGCAAGAGTAGTTCATCTTTCAGAAACATAAATTATACTCCAGGGTTTTCCACATGTTCCACTCTTTTAAGAATAAAACAGGGCAAGGGATATAGCTCAGCAGTACAAGTGTCTCTCTGGCAAGTTCAAGGTCTTGAGTTCGATTCCTAGTACCAAAAAAAGAAAGAAAGAAAGAAAGAAAGAAAGAAAGAAAGAAAGAAAGAAAGAAAGAAAGAAAAGGATAAAACAGCCATGTAAGATGCCCTTAGGTGAGCCGGCTCCAGCTCCCTATAAGCCCTCAGAAGATGCTGTCACACTGCTTGCAGCCTGTAGCTGCTCCAGTGTCCATCTGGGCCCCACAGGGCCTCTTCTTTCAGAGATCACACATACTGTTTCCTCTGTTTAGAACACATTCTCTCAGGCTTTTCTTTGCCTGATAAAATTATAATTCATAGGTCGGAGTTCTAATAGCGAGTCTGCAGAAAGGGTTCTCCTAACCTTGAAGTCTGACTTAGCGTCTCTGTCATTCTTCATCACAGACAGGTCACAGCACTAAGTACACACCCGAGTGGCTGTGTAAGCTCTGCTCATGGTAGACAGCTGGCTCACCCCATGTACCAAGGCCTAGTTCTGGGTCTCACACACAGAGAGAAAGCACCTCAGACCACAGGCTGACTGAGGATGCTGGCCTGGTGTCTTTGAAGTCTTCCCAAGCACAGTTAACTTGGGGATAAAGAGGAAAATGGAAGTACGGAACTTTCAAGAATCTTGATACTGACAGCAAGCTGCATTCGAAACTGGAGGGCACATTAGGAAAGGAGAACAACGCACAACATCCCACATAAAAGCCCTCTAAATAAAAACACCCTAAAACCCAGTCAAATCTTCCTTGCTACACAATGTCTTGGAAAATCCAGGGCATTTTTTCTTTTTCATGACTCTTTTCCTTGCAAGATAGCTCAAGATGGAAACCAAGAACCACAAAACCCAGGCATACCTGCTGGCACTGTCCAAACCTGGAAGAAGGGGAGGAAAAAAGACAGTTAGTGGAATACTTTATATGCTTAGAGGAAAAAAATGACAACATGAGTTTTCATCCTTGCCATGATGGTCCCCTCGTCTTTGGTTGGTCTGAGAAACTCTCAGCCCTGGTGAGAGAATCCTAGTGCTCAGGGTGGCCCTCCATGGCTTCTGACAAGAATCCTGTCCCCTTCACTCAACAGAAGAAGCAAAAATGAAGGGAGGGACAAACTAACAGAGTTCATCTATTGAAAATTTCAAACCCAAAGACTTAAATGTAGCTGTGGCTCTCAAAAACAGAACCCTCAAAGTGTTCATGCTGGACAAATACATGCCCTACAAGCATATAAAGTAGAATTTTATTCTGTTTTTCCAAGAAAAAAATAGATGACATACTATTTTCCTGCCATGTTCTCTTTTTAACTTTATCACAGAAAAAATTAAAAAATATACAACAGTAGAGAAAGAAATCACAACCCTTCAAAGCCATAAGCAAGTCTATGGACACAGCAATATTTCCCTGCCCTATCTCTTTTGTCTTGTTTCATTTGTACATTAAGTCCTTGAGTTTTCACAGATACAACTGGACCTTGCATTACAAACATTAGTAGATGCAAAAACAATCACAGAAGTAGCTCATATGTCTGTTGGACGTTGTTTCAGTTGTGCTGTTGTGTATACAGTATTTGTATGTATATGTATTTGTGTATGTTTCACACTACAGTATTTGTGTTTTGTATGGTTTACATTGTATATTTGTGATAAAGGTGTACAAGATTCACTTTGTCAGACTTATTAATGAATCTGACTTATGAACATTCTCCCAGAATGGAACTTACTCGTAAGTCAGAGATTTATTGTACTTTAAAACAAATCACAGGCAACATATCATTCTGTATTAAGTGCATTTTAAGATTCAAGGCTGGGGTAAGTGAAGTGACATTGGTTGAAATCCTGCTCCAGATGTCTGATGGCAGATCCTGACCTTCAGGGAGATGTGAAGTCACATTATTTGATCAGAAGCAGGATTTCCTGTTTTAAGGATTCCACTGGAATAGAGCATACACCAGTAGGCACTGTACATAGAATGAGTCAAAAATTGTTTCACAGACAATTCTTATCTCATTAAATGTGTTTATATATGCACATTTGTTCTGGGTTGCCATGTAAAATAAATTTCCTTCTGTGCATTGTAAAAAACACTGGAGCTAATAAAAAAAGGTAAATGCAACAAGATGACTCAGTTTCTGAGAAAGGAAGGAGATGCAAAAGAGAAATCATAGGAAGAGAAGAGGAAAGAGTGAAGTCACTTCCTGTCCTGAGCCTCAGGATACAGCTAATTTCTATGACCAATAAAATTTATGGCCACAGAAATCACGTCCAGTCACATCACATTCAGCCCCTTCCCCATGTGCATGCTGTAGCTTCCCCAGGCTGCACTTGGAGCCACCAAGAGGAGCATACCTATGGAGGACACTATTCAGAAGACACCAAAGGAAGCACCGACAATGGATAATGATGACTTGAGCACGAGAGGGACAATTGGGAGAAGGATGCTAACCAATCTGGTGAAAAGAACATGGGAATATGGGGTGGAATGAGTCAAGTTGAAGGAACCCTGGGTTTGAAGGACAGAGAACACAACAAGCTAAATTTAGGCAGAGATGATGGCAAGACATCAGCAACATCCACCCCTTCAATCAATGAAGGTACAAAGAAGGTATGTGAGCAGGAAGGAAGGCTGGGGTCAAGTGTAGGGTCACACATGAAGGGGTAGCCCATTCATTGCCCTTTCCCTAGGGCCAGGTCAGTACTGTTGGCCAAACCTACTTCCTTCTTGTCCAAGACCCTGCCCCAAGAGAATGCATGGGTACGTAAGGCACAAACATCCTGTAAAACACCAGGAAGGGGTCCCTCAGCACCACTCCCATACCTGGGATGGAGAGCTCTGCTGACATGGATGCCTTTCCTGATCCATTTACCACCATGCATGTGTACATGCCCACATCATCCTGGGTGACCTCATGAATTTCCAGGACCTGCATCCCATTCTTCTCTGACATAGACACACGTGCACTCGCCTGCAGTGGGACATTTTCCTGTGGATGGCAAAAGGGTAGCTTGGTCACAGAAATTTACTCACCTTTTGGCGCTGCCTGCCTCCTACTAGTCCTGCAGGACAGATCTCTGCTCTGGGTGTCATGCTCAGAGGACAGGATGGGACAGCTGAGTATCCTGCTTTGAGGTCTATGTGTAAGAGATTATTTTGGGTCCAGATTAGAGCAGATGAATGGGAAATGTTGCAAAGGAGTCTGGTCTTGAGATAAAGAATCCTGAATTCCTAACTTCAGTTTGTCTTTGCCTCTCCTCTGACTGTTTCAGATGTTTCTCACTGTCCTGCCCATCCCCACCCTGTCTCATTGCCTCTTCTACCTCTCTTCACTTCCCCATCCTTGAATGATTGCTAAAGCACTTCTCCCTTGGAGTGCCCCAACATTCTGAGGTAGGTAGCACTATTTGTACCTCACAGATAAAGAAAAAGTGTTCCAGAGATCACATGACCTGTCCAGGGTTATATATCTTGAAATGTTCAGGTCTCAACTCAGGTTTATGTTGTTTTCTGAGTGTGGGGATTAGAGGAACACTGTGGTCTGAATAACAGAAGGGGAGAGTGCAAATGGAGAAACACAAGCATCACTATCAAACATACAGAGAACCTTCAAGAACTACCTATTGAAATGGAGAGAACTGATTAGAAAGTCAGACATTCAGTCCAAGTGTCTGACCCAGAACTCCCAGACTTCCCAGAGCTCAGCAGACAAAATCTTACCTTGAGCCAAGTGACCTGAGGTTGGGGCCGGCCAGTGACTTTGCAGGAGAATCGCCCCATTTGTCCTTCTTTGACCACTGCTCGGCCCAACTTGGTAGCAAACTTTGGTGGGCACTCCCCCCAAATGCTAGGACGAGTTTCCACTGCTGTCGTTGAAAATCTGTCCCTGGAAAAAGAAGTCACCAGAGAATCCAGCCCTAGACAAGTTAGTTATTCAGTCTTTTCTCCACCCCATCCAAGTGCCTTAGCCTTCCCAATGCTACACCTGAAACACTTTTCCCTGCCCCCTCTGGAAAAATGTATGTTACCAAAACCTATTGCCTATACCTCCTAGGCATGCAACTACACTCGATTTCTCTGACTCTCTTGTAGGTAGGAATACCTGAATTCTACTAAACTCTGCCAAATGCCTGGGTTTTGGACCATAGATGCTAAGTGGAAGTGTTGTATGCAACTGCCAGGGCTGTCTCATGCAAAACTCTTAAAGATTATTTAACGCTCTCCTGACCCTCTAGTGGCTAGATTTGGAGGCTCCAGGAGATAGGCTTAGCAAATGGAGGAAGAAGCCTTGGCTCCTGGAAGAGAATGTGGAAAGATCCCACTCCGCTCAAGAGCATCTGGATTGAAGTTCCCTTCACTGAGAAATAAGCTTTCTCTGTATTGAATCATTGCCATTTGGCCCTCATCTCTGACAGCAGCTACTGTTACTTGCCTAGTCAAGTCGGCTCACTGAAACCTTCTGACTTAGCTGGATTGGAGTCCCCTGCAGACTATGGTCATATCTCCACTTCTGATAGGGACCACTAGGAAACGGCTCTAAGCTGGATATAAAATTAACCAATTGACTTCCCATGTTTACTTGTGAGTCTGTCCAAGACATAGGCCCCTTGTCTGGAAATGAGCAGTGGATTCATAGTAAGTGAACCTCTGTGAGTCACTGGTTCTGGCTGAGGGCTGTAGTGGCCTGTGAAGCCATCATGCCTCAAAGGACAAGACAAGACCACAGCTAAGCACACATGACTTCAACCTTAATTAACCAGATAAAGATTGTAGCTGCAGGCATCTCACTTCTACAGTGAAGGCCATCCTGGACATAAGATAGTTCTCCTAAATATAATGTATTACTTGGAGAAGTCCTTGGGGACTTCCAAATTCCTGTCCAGATGCACTTTTCTTCAGTATCCTCATCTCTTGTTTGAAAATAGAATAAATGCTGACTGTCCAGAGTTCTTTGTCTTAGCTCCCAGAGAATCTCAAATTCTGTTAGAGGGTCTTAAACCTCCTGGAGCCCTAAAAACATACCCACTTGACTCTGTTATTTAAGCCTTTATGGTACACTTGTTTGAGAGAGTCCAGGCCTGATCCGTGTGCAATAACCAAGGGATAATATTAATATTATGCATTTCCTTAGCATTCAGCAGCCAGGTCAAATGGTCTACCCATGGAGGCTCTCACCCTTTAGTTGGTACAACCTAGGCTACCCAAGAAGACTTACTCCATGGGCCTGTCCTGGTCAAGCCAGAAGGAAAAGCCAACTTAATCTTTACTTTCACTTAGACTTCCCAAAACTTACCCCAGGGTTTTGGAAACCACAGGTTGGCCATGCTTCTTTGCAAAACTCTCTGCCAATATAAAACAGAAAGAAGGGTAAAGAGTCAGGTTTGAGCCAATGTAGAGGCATGAAAGTCAGAAGATTCAACAATGGGGGAAGGTAGACAATGGAAGTAATGGTTCACTCTGGTGAACCATGCACTAAGTCACCAGGGTACTAGGTTAGGTACTTAACATACATTTATCATGTAACTTTCTTGTAATAATGTGGCTGGTTCTTCATTATCCTGTATGTTAAAAGAATGAAAAAAATAAGATTCAGAGAATTTAAGTCATCCACCCAAGGTCATAGTGCCAGAAACAGTGGAGAAATTCACCCACGTTGGCCAGGTTCTAGAACATTCAACCACTCTGCTGAGTTGCCAAGTGTCACACTGGGCTATCATCCATTGTGAGAATTAACTGTGGGGATACAGGACCTCTCCAGAACATGACACATTTCAAGAGATGGAGGGAGAATGACGTCTATTACTGGGTCTGTTCATCACCACTGATACAACACTCCATTTGAGGAAGGCCCAGCAAATAGCAAACTAAAACGCAGCAGGAAGGATCACTACGGATGAGCCACAATACGGCCGGTACCTGCTCTGAATGTGTGGTGCTACCCACTGGGCACTTCCAGGCCTGGCTGAGAAGCTGCTGATCTTTAGTGAGTGGTGGCAATGCTTGTTAGGAAGCAGTTAAACCGCAAACTCAGACAGACGGCCAGGACCAGCTTGTTTTATTCAGCTGCTGCCACTTGGGAGGGGTAATCCATAAGACAACCAGAAAATAATTAGTGAGTTACTTCTTCTGGCTTTCTTTTTTTTCCACAGAGAGGGAGGAGGAGAGAACATTTTTGAGATGGTGATCCCCCAGAAGTTGTCCTCTTTTTTTTTTTTTTTTTTTTCCACAAGCAGGGAATGTTTATACAACCTTACCTAGATACACATGGAAAGGAAAGGGCAAAGGTCATTCTCTGATGTGAGTAGATATCTGTGTTGGAGAATTTGGAGGGTGTTTACTGGAAAAAAGTCAATTTCCTTAAACTCTCACACTGATTACATTTACACAACAGTGTAGGAACACAGGAGTGCAGGAGGAAGACCATGGCTAAATATGCCCTTAGCCATACCTGTAGGATTTGAGGTTCTACCAGAACCTTCATGAAAAGGGATTCCACAATTAAGTTGTGACTTTGAGTTATGGCAATGACTACATACACATTTAACACAACTACTTAGTGATCTGCATCTAGTTTTCATTCCATCACACGATTTAGCTCTTGTCATTGCACTCTCGGTTCAAGATTAGAACTTCTAAATTGATAACAGGACAGGCTTGCTTTGGAAGGGCCCCATGGTCAAACTGCCAGGCCTCTCACTGCCAGAGGAGTACCAACTGTTTAGCTCCCCCAGAAAGTACTGGACAAGTAAGAATCGTAAGCTTTAACATGCTCTGCTCGTGGACCAGCATGACTCCATTCAGAGGAGATGGTGCTAAAAATAGAAAAAAAGGGGACCAGTGAGATAGCTCAGCAGACTAAAGCACCTGCTTGGGCAAGCTTAGGCAAAGTGCAGGGACCATGGTCAGATGCCTGGTACCACATGCCATGCCAGCCCCACCCCCAGGCTGGGCTGAGCAGGCCAGAGTCTGGGGCATAATGGCACATGCCTGTAATACCAACACTGGGGAGGCTGAAAGCAGGAGGATCACCACAAGTCCGAGCTGTGTAGTGAGACCCTGCAACAACCAAATACATAAAAAAAATAGAAAAAAAATTTACAGCACTGTGTATTTTAGTCTTATTTGTAATGGATAATAGCAAAAATTGGAATTAACATATATGTCACTCAGTAGAAAGAGAATAATTGGTTAAACAAAATGTTCAATTACACTTTCTTCTGTCATTAAGCTTAAGAACAGATAAAACAGGAGCTGGGGACTGTAGCACCATTGGTAGATTCCTTGCCTAGCATGTACAAGGCCCACTACCAACAAAAAAATAATCAGTACATGCAGAAATGTGTTAAATATTGTCTCATTTGTTCCCAAGTGAACTACAGCCAAGTTATGAGCCTCACCTATCCACTGGGCTCCAAAGTGGCCACTGTCTTGCCCAGCCTACTGGTTAGCTCTCTGACCTGTCCTCACTCAGATGTCTATAGCATTTGGCATGAGGACCACTCTGCTTCAGCACAGCTTATCTTCTAGACTCTGCTTCTAACAGGTAGCTGTCCTTCTCCCACCTCCTTTCTTATTCAGCACCTATATGTTGTAGCGCTCTCAAGGTGACTCCTGGGCCCCTTCTAGCTCAAGCTATCTCCCTGGGAGGTCTCAGTTCCATAGCTTTAAACCTCACCTCAATGTTGATGACCTAAGCACTATGCCACTGGAAGTTGTCTTGTTCTAATCAGACATATCTAGAACAATCCCCAGCACATTGTAGGTATTCAAATTCTTGTTAAATAAATGAATTTTAAGAAATAAAAGAGCAATATACAAAGTATCTTTTCACTGTAATCATAAGGTGAAACTAAAATAGCCATGCATCAGAAAATTAGAAAAGATCTCTTAATGTTATTAATAATGATTATTTTTTGATGTTAGGATGCTTAATTATTTTATTCATTTATCCATCTCTATTTTCTAAAACCAATGAATACAATGGTAAACAAAAATAACAAACCTAATCGCTAAAAAGATAAAAAGAAAAAAATTATAGCAAGAAAGACAGGAAATGAATTCTGGCATGGAAACAGGATAGACAGGGTTCCCCACACGTGCTGTATACGACAGCAATATCCACAAAGCCAGTCACTAACATTTTCCCCTACTGTACTACTCATTGCACTCACTAATATCACTATATCATTCATCTTATCCTGGACTAAAGATTTTATTAATATTAGATTAATCAACTAATGATCTATGATTTCTCCATACAGTGAAATACTACTCAGGTATAAAAAGGAATGAAATACTGATTTATTTTATAGCACAGAGCTTAAAATATATGTCAAGTGAATGAGGCCAGATGCTAAAGGCCACATACAGTAAGATTCCTTCTATACAAAATGTAAATAGTTGTCAGGCCCTGGGGAAGAAGAAGGTGGGAGGAAATACCCAGTGGGATAAGATGAGTTCCACTTGGGGTAAGAAGTCTTAGAATTAGTGGTAGTAGTTGTTCAACATTATTATTATTATTATTATCATTATTATTATTATTTTAGGGAAGGGTCTACAGAGTGTTCAGGGTCTCACTACTAGACTGGACTTGTAGTGATCTGCCTGTTTACAGTCGCAAAACAGCTGGGATTATACTTGTGCGCCACCATACCCAGTCTCAATTGCTGTCTCAGTGTGCCCTGGGTGTGGGGCTGGCACGGCAGGCCTTGGCATCGAACCCGTGGCCCCTGTGCCTGCTTGCAGGTGCTTTAATCCACTGAGCTATTTGGTTGGCCCAAAACATTATATTTAATGATACAGAATTGTACACTTTAAAATGGTTATGAGGATAAATTTTACCACAATAAAAACTCTTAGAAATGAAACATCTCCACAAAAATGTGGCATTTGCACATAAAACCAGCAGAAGAATGTTATGTAGAGGTGCTTCTATGTCAGAGTAAGAAGAATTTATGGTATAATTCAAGGTGACATAGAAAGCAGCCAGCTACAAGTAAATGTGAGGAATGTTTTTTAATGTGAATTATAACCAAAGAGTTTGCATCAAAACAAAGAGAATTTGGACTAACATAACTAACAAGGTCTATTTATGGGGAGTTTTTTGTTGCAAACTGTTAGATAAGGCAAGATTAATTTTGCAAAAGTATGAAAATCTGGAAAAATAGTTAGGCTGTGCTGAAAAATAAGTGGAAAGTGGATTAAAGGCAGATGCCAAAATTAGAAGAGCCAGTTAAGAGAACTGGTGAAGACAGGCTCAACTTGGCAAGCAAAAGGGAAGACCAAGACACTGAAGGAATTTTAACCACACATCTTAGATTTTTTCAAGGACAAGTAAAAGAATGCTGGCAGGCTTTCTGAGTAAAAAGGTCAATAGAGGAGAGTAAAAGTAAATCAGGGATTCTGTCAGAGGATATAAAAAGACTGAAGGGAAACAACACAGGACTCAAAAAGTGAACAGTATGGTTAAGACAGTAAGGACGAGAAATGCTTCTAAAACTCTCTGCTGAGAATGTATCTCTTGAACTGGAACTCTGCAAGAGACACAACTAACAGGGCGACAGGAGCAAGCCCCGATTGTTCCAGGCAAACAGGCCAACTTTATCCTACTTTAGCCAACTTCAAAGCACTTAAGTGTTGTTTTAAGTGATGTCTTTCCAATCTATTAGAACAGAAGGTCACTTTTTAATGCCCTCATGCCATCTGAATTAAGGTTCATGGCTAACCACCTACACATATGATTTCAAAAGAAAATAAACATGAAACTTTAATTAAGATATTAAGGAAACATCAAAGGAAAATAAATTATAATCCTATGCATGCCCGTATGCAACCATTTAACCATGACTATTTCAATATGTAAATACTCAGGCACAGAAGACAAGCGAATGGCTGGATGCCCATGTCAACTTCTAATGCATGGCTTTCTAATGTTTGGGTTTCAAAGTGGAGGATCAAAAAGCATGCTACACAAGTAAGTCCAGGCAAATGAAGGGATAAAAGTAATCCTAGAATTTAAAAAGGGTTAAAATAAATAATACAGCAAAAAAGAAAATTACTCCCTCCCTCCCTCCCTCCCTCCCTCCCTTCCTTCCTTCCTTCCTTCCTTCCTTCCTTCCTTCCTTCCTTCCTTCCTTCCTTCCTTTCTTTCGGTAAAAAAAAGAAAATAACCATAAAAGGAGGTAAGACATCAAGGGAAGTTAGAGACCACCAAAATGAAGAAAATAAAATAAAAAGATAACCTAAAGTGGGAAGCTGAAACAATTGTGTTTTATAACATGGTATTGAGTGTAAAAAAGCTATCACAGAAACCTTATGTATGTCTTTACAATTGCACCACACCTTGAAACATAATTCAATAAATGGTTTGAAAAACAACAACACAGTAATAAAATGATGTTATAGAGAAGCCGTGTGTTAGGATGTAATCCCAAAATATACAACTTCAATATGTAACATTTTTATAACATATTTGTCACTTTACCCCAACATTTTAAAAAGATATGCAAGGTGACAATAAAATCCAATAGAGTACCTACATTTATTTTTCTTTTACTTTAAACAGATTTTTTTTGGTGGTACCAGGGATTGAACTCAGGATCTTGCACTTGCCAGGCAGGCACTTATTCCACTGAGCTATCTCCCCAACCCCTAATTTTTCTTTTATTTTAAAGAAAATAAAATATAGTAAAAAAATTAAAACAAAACAAACAAAAAAAACCATTAGAAGTGATACAGATTTCACTAAACAAAATAATATAATTCAATAATGACTGTTATACTGCATAATGTCTTCAAATTGTTTAAATTATCAGATATAAGCATGCAAAACTGGTAAAAAATTTTTATGAGAAGTTAAAAAGGAAAAGAAAGAAAAAAATATTAACTGCTCCTTTCAATAGACCAGCAGAAATCAGCAGTACAATTATCCAAGCTGCCCTGTATATATCCATAAATGTATCTTTTTCTCTTCCTTTTTTCTTTTGTGCTTTTCCTCATCCCAGTTGTTCCTTCCCTTTGAACAGATTCTTTCCTTTTCATAGTATCTACTGTACCTTTCAGATTTTACTCTTTCAGATTCGTATACTAGCGAGACAACATGATGTTTGTACATGCAGGTCCGATTTATTTCACTTATGAATATGATTTCTAGTTGTATCCATCTACCTATGAAAGCTTCAGAGTTTATCTTTCTATCAGTTCCTCAGTTGATGGACATTTGGGTTGTTTCCAAGAGTTAGCTATGACAAATTTGCACAACTATACACATGGGTGAACATATATTGCTGTAGTATGATGTTTTCATTCTTCTGGAAAAATACGCAGGAGGGGAACAGCTGGCTTGAACAGGTCCCCCAATGCTAGCTTTTTGAGAAATTTTCACACTCTTTCCATAGTGATTATACCAGTCTGCACTCCTACCAGCAGTGCAGAAGTGTTCTTTATTCCTCATACCCCCTCCAGCAGTTATTGGTTGACTTCTTGAGGACAGGCATTCTGTTTTGTTTTGTTTTTTTTTTTTTTTTTTCGGTACCAGGGATTGAACCCAGGACTCTGTGCTTGCCAGGCAGGCACTTATTCTACTGAGTTATCTCCCCAGCCCCTGGCTGTTCTTTTTGGGGTGAGATGGAATCTCGGTGTTGTTTTACTTTGCATTTCTTTCTTTCTTTTTTTAAATGTATTTGGTAGAGAGTCTTACTATGCAACTTGTGATCCTCCTGTTTTCAGCCTCCCCAGTGCTGGGCTGGTCTACATGGTTGGGTTAGCTTGCCCAGGTTCAGGGCTGGCAACGTATGTGGTGCTGGGGATTGAATCTTGGTCCCTGTGCTTGCCTAAGCAGGTTCCTAGTATGCTGAGCTATCTCACCAGCCCTTTAATTTGCATTTCTTGAATGACCAATGATGTTGAACATTTTTTCATATATTTATTTGCCATTTGTATTTCTTCATCTGAGAAGTGTACATTCATCTCAAATGCCCATTTTTGGATTAGGTCTTTGAATTTTGGGGGCCTGATTTTTTATATGTTCTAGATAGAAGTTCTTTGTTGGAGGGATAGTCAGCTAAATTTTTTTTTTTTCAGGTACCAGCACTGAACTCAGGTAAAATGGATCAGAAATTTAAATATTAAATAAATCTACTGGAGGAGAAAATAGGTAGAAATCTTGAAGACATAGGGGTAAGTAGAGAGTTCATAAACAAAAACCAAGTTTCACAGGAACTTGGAGTATTAATTTTACTTAGAGTATTAATTTCAAGCTAGGAACTGTAAAGCCTCCTGCCTTTTTTTTTTTGTTGTTGTTGCCCAGGATTGCTTGCCAGGCAGGTGCTTATGTTACTGAGCTATCTCCCCAACCAATCAGCTAAATTTTTTCCCAATTCATGGGTTTTCTTTTTACTCTGTTGGTGATTTCTTTTGATGTTCAGAATATTTTAAAAAGATGAGATCCCAGTTGCTGATTCTTTGAAATATTTCCTGTGCAACTTGGTTTTTGTTCATGAGCTCTCTACCTACCCCTATGTCTTCAAGATTTCTACCTATTTTCTCCTGTAGTAAATTTATTTAATATTTAAATCTTTGATCCATTTGGATGTTAGTTTAGTGCATGGTGATAGATATGGCATGTGGAAAGCCAGTTTTAGTTTTTGGCATGTGGAAAGCCAGTTTTTCCAACACCATTTATTAAAGAGGTCTTTAACTGTCTTTCTTCCAGTGAGCATGTTTGGCCCTAGTATGTTTGTAGTTACTTATTCTAATCTTTTCCATTGATCCTCAGGTCTGTTTTTTGCCAATACCATGCTGATTTTATCACAGTAGCTTTGGAGTATTAATTTCAAGTCAGGAATTGTAATGCCTCCTGCCTTGCCTAGGATTGCTTTTGCTATTCTAGGTTGGAGTACCTACATTTAATACATCTCCAGTAATTTAAGAATATTTGATTCTTTTTTTTTCCCCCAGAATTGGGGATTGAACTCAGGCCCTTGCGCTTGCCAGGGAAACGCTTATTTCATTGAGCCATCTCCTCAGCCCCAAGAATATTTGATTCTAAATCTATTGAATTTCAAGTTTCCTCTGACCCATATTTTCAGGGCAATAATGTAGCAATATCACATTATATATTGTATGTATAATTATATATACATCATAATAAATATAAATTATATAATATACAAATTACATAATGAATATGTGCCCAGAGAAAATTCTTTTTAAGTCATGTTGTGCTGGCAAGTCTAAGAAACTGGAGGACATGCTTGCCTGGAAGCACTCCCTGCACCTCAGGATTGGGCCACTAAATCCCAGCTCCTTCAGCATTGCACTGTGAGACAGACCACAGTGTCCCCCACGCCTCTCTCATGTACTCTAAAGGGTGAGACTATCTCCACCTAGAGTCACTGGCTTAGGAAAACCTCTGCAGAAATGCCTGTAACAGTGTTGCTGGGTGAACACTAAACTTGATATTTAAGAAAAAAGAAAAAAATTCAAATTATATTTCGCTCAAAGTGGTTGCTGTTTTTGCTGAACTGTTATATCTTAATCTTCCTGAAGCATGTTGCTTTTCTCCATTTACTCTCACTCTTGCTATACATATAGCACTTTTCTTGTTGAAGCACTGTCTAATGCTTTATCCGTAATGGATACTGAATCAGGGTTTGGTACAGGGGAAGTCACACAGGTAAGGTCAAATATTTATGAGCTCCTACTACGGGCCAGACCCATTATGAGTAAAGGTTGGTGTTAGTCTCCAACATTGGGCATTCAGTACCTGATCAAAAAACCCACATCCTTACCCTCATGGAATTTACAGTCTAGTGAGGAAGAACACTAAAAACATACCATTTACAATTTAAACACAAGTGAGTTTGAGTACAAATGCCAGTGAGAGCTGAATGCTTTGAAACAATACTTGACTTAGCCATGTAGAAGTGGGGTGGCTGGGGTTTCTGAGGCAGTGAGTTGAGGCCAGAGGGTGAGTAGGATTTCTGAGTGGAGAGGAGACAGGAGCAGCAAGGTAGGAGAAAGTTCATCACCTAGGGAGAACCAGGTTTTTGTGGTGGGAGAAGAGCAGGCTAGAAGGGAGCTAGAGAAACAGTCAAAGCACACCTGCAGGGCTTAGTTGTGGATTATGAGTCCTAACTCAAATCCAACTGTTGGGGCGGGGAGATGGCTCAGTGGAATAAGCGCTT
>NW_004524723.1:4301133-4336359 GCF_000260255.1 Octodon degus | reverse complement strand
AATGTGGATATCAGAGTAGAGTAGGTGTGGAAATGGGAAGCCCATTGGGAGCTTCTACAACATTTAAGCAATGAAGATGGAAGCTAGGGTCTGGATGGTGGCAGTAGAGATATGAAAACCTAGACAAAATGAGAATGTACAGTAGATGGGATGGCAGGATCTATTGGCACCTGGAGTAGAAGTGGGAAGGGAACAATTGGGGTAGTTGAGGTTGCCTTGTGCCCACTTTCTAAGGAGATATGGACTGTCACCTGCCAGTTTCAGCTGTGTTTTTTCCAAGAAACTAAAGTCCTCATAATGAGTGTTGAAAGGTCTCTGTGAAGAGTTGACTGTCCTCTATAAAAAAAGAGCTTTGTCCCATACAATCTGTTGATTCTGGAGCCTCGACCCATGTGGGGGAACTTGAGAACTCACTGGTAGCCCACTCTAGCTGGATGTGCACTCCACATTATCCTCACATTGCAATTCTTAGTAGGATGGTACCATTCCTTCCATGGAGGGTGAAGAGGGCATCCTAGCTCCAGAGACACATCCCAGAGCTCTGTTTGGGGCTCCAGGAAGCTGACACACTATACAATTCCTCAAGAGGCTGGAATAAAATACATACTGCTTAGAAGAGAAATTATTTCCTGATCACTGGAGGTTAAGTAGTCATATATCCTACTAATGAGGTCAAAGGAATAATCACATGAAGTTTTGTTTTGGAGGGGAAATAGTTCAATAAATTGGTGCCAGTGGTCCCTTCCCTTCCCCTTCCCCTTTCCCTCCCTCCCTTCATCCCTCCTTTCCTTCCTTCCTTTCCCTGTACCTGAGGCTTGGCCCCAAGGCCTTTGCACTGAGCTATACCCTTAGCCCTTTTTACCTTTTATTTTGAGGTAGGAACTACCAAGTTAAGTTGCCCAGGCTGAGCTTGAAATTTCAGTCTCTTACCTGACCTTCTCAGAGAGCCAAAATAATAAGTATGCACCATTGTGACCAGCTTTCTAGTGAGTTTTTAATGGTTGTACACAAGTATTGTACACAGAAATTTAGAAACTTAGCAGAAGGAAAAATAATTTACTTCTTTTAGAGTCTTAGATGTCAAGACCCCCAGGCATCCTAATTTGAGATAAATTGCCTTCTACAACCCTAAAGTAGGCTACAGGTATTGCCTTGGGTACTTAAATCATAAAGCTAATGTCATCTCAATTTGTAAGATAGTAAACAAAGAAGAATTCATATCCAGTTTGGGACATGCTCCCTTGCAGGTCTGATGAGGCACTGGTTATCAGCCAGTACCGCTGTCAGACAGGAAGCTGTACTGCAAGCAAATGCAACTCATGGGAAGGTTAATTTAAACACAGAGCTGGAGAAACTCATTTTTTCAGTAAGCAGCCCATTTTTTTTGGGAGGGGAATCACACAAAACGATGATGTATCAAAGAATGATGAAACATCCCCTAGAATGTAATCAGGAAACTCACATATTTAGAAAAAATAAATGCTAAAAAGATTTATGAGACAACGGTAACCACACAGTATGTACCTCTAGCAGCAGCTTCAGGAAGCAGTCTGTCCAGAGAGCTGGGTGTAGTATGGAAAAAGAACCTAGTCAGCTCATACACTGCCCAGCCTCATGCTGCAGCTTCTAGAGCCTCCTCCCAATCTGACCTTGAGTTATATTTCCCACTACTCTCTACTGCTTCCCATCTACTCCTCTGCCATAAGCTCACCTTGCCCTCTTTCCAGGCCTTACCTCTCTTCATTCGCCCCTCCCGTCATCAGAATCACAACTGCTATCCAAATCCAACTCATTCTTCCAGGACGGGCTGAAACCCTTCCTTCAAGAAAACATCACAGACTGTTCTAGCATCCAGGGTCTCATTCACCTCTGAACTTACAACACCAATGTGCCAGTCATTTAGCAAATAAACCTGTACTACCTTGTGATGGGAGTTGTACTCTCACTTAGCTACCCCCACCTCAGGGTCTTTATTATAAACACAAAAAGCAAGCCAGTATAGTTTTAAACAAAAGACAACTTTAAAATACATGAAATTTCAAAAAAAAAAAAAAATTCTCCCACTGCTGTATTGTATTATACAAGTTGTTTTTTCAGATGAGGTACAAAGACCTTGGTGTGACTCACATTGAGACAATAGAAAAGAGACAGCTTAAAGCCACTTTCTTCCTAAAAGAAGGAAAAATTGATTTGTGTAGTACTGATACAGGGAGAAAAAACTGATCTTGGGTGGATGACCTACGAATGATACAGGGAACCTCCAAATGATACAGGGGAAAAATGATCTCCTGACCTGACCTGGACGAGTTTGTGTTCTCTAAAACCAAAGAATGAAATTTAGGAACAAACGGAGGTCATGAGAATATATTTACTGAGGGAAAGAAAGCTCCTGTCTGAGAGAGGGACAGGAGGGGCCCCTGAGCAGGTAGTCCCCAGGAAGCTGTCTCTTCCAGGGACTTTTATAGTGTAAAACCATGTGGAGCTAAGGTGAAGAAAATGCAAACTCAGGCTTGGATGTGGGGTGGGACAAAACTATGGTCAACCAATGGGTTTATAAGCACCATTGCTCAGGTACAATTGATTAAACCCAGGATCAAATAGGGAAGCAAGTCATGTAGCAAGTGGGCATGAATATGGGATGGGGTCCCATATTCCTGTTGGGGGTTAGGCCAGTGACTCATTTGGGCTCTTTCAAGGTGATTGATACCTATTTAGAATATCAATCCCTGATGCCCCTTCCTAAGGAAGTATGTAGCTATATTTGTTTCCTCTTTGTCTTGAGGTATGGCCTATGTGGGAGTGTTTGTCTCTTCCAAGTTGTAAAGTTATCTTGTTTTCCATCCTTGTCTTCTTGAGGAGGGCCTGGCCCTATCTGACTGCTTATAATATTTCTATCTAACTTGGCTGCCTACCACAGTACCACCTGCAAAGAAGACATGTAAATACTACTATTCAACATTCATTATATTTATTTCACTAAATAGTATAGTTCAAAAAAAAAAAAATACAAACCAGAAACTTTCACTTAGAATGAGTCCACCTCCGTGGCTATGCTGACTCCAAGCCTGGCCTACGCTCGGGTCTTCATGGAGCCAATGCAGCCAGGGAGCACTATGCAGACATTGTCTTTCCTAAGGAGCAAATCTGAACACAAATGAGCATCTCTGGATTGAGACAAATCAAAGTTTTGGGGCCAGGGAAATGGCTCAGTAGAATAAACACTTGCCTGGCAAGTGCAAGGGCCTGAGTTCAATGCCCGGTTCCATAAATAAGTAAATAAATAAATAAATTAAATTAAATAAAAATCAAAGTTTTACAAGATACAGGCACTTTGTATTCCTAGTTTTTAAAAGACACCAAAGGGAAATATTTAATACAAGCAACCGAAACAGAGAAAGCTTGAAGAAATCTGTTAGTGACTTATACTTGAACATACTTATTTTTACAAAATTTTGTTGCATCTTGATTTCATCTGAATAACCAGGTTTTTGCAGAAAGACTCTGACAAAGGATCCTGCCTCCCATGCAGTAGCACACAGAGCCAGCACTTTATAAATACAGCCTTAAGTTGAATCTTAATTGCAATATAATAATGAACTATGAGGTCAAAAAGTCAGTCTCTGGAGGGCAATGAGCAAGTTCCAAGACTCGTTATATATGCTGCAGCACTAAGCTACATATCAGTAAAACTTGATGAGGGAGAGGCTAGAATTGGAAGCAAGTGGGAAAAGCTGCAAGAGGTGAGGGCTGGAGACGAGAGAAGAGCGTAGAGGAATAAGGGATGGGAAGAAAAGGAAAAAGCGTCCATGACCAAAACCCACATTGGACCAACGAGGGGTACCAGTGAATATTTTGGAGGGGAAATAGGCAACAGCAAATTGGATGGTGAAAAGGAAGGAGAAAGGAATCAAGGCAGAGGAGACTTGGAAGTCATCCTTCAAGAACAGAATGAAAGCAAGTAATTTGTCATTTAACTCTTCTATATCCCACAACAGTCAGGCATCTGCCAAGGCTGCCCTGATCCACATAACTTTTCAGAGCAGAGACCAGAAGGGCCAAAAGCACAATTCTCATTCTACCACTATGGAGGACCATCAGGATGGCTCTGCTTAAAAGAGCATTTGTCTCCATTTTGACTAAACTAATCCCATGTAATTAATAAGTACAGAGCTGGCTAGGATATTTCTTTATGCTCCCAACTGGCATTAAGCACTGCAAATGGGTCTAGCTGAGGTGCTGATGTGTAGTCTTTAAAGCAATGGACAGGTCAGTGATGCCCCACAAAGAGCTCCCAACTAGTATGTGTGAGCTAGGCTGAGTGACTCCATGTTGTCAGCTGAGACTGAGAAAGAAAACTTGATGTCACAGGGCACGAAGGCTAGATACCAAAGCTAAAGCACGAGCCCAAAACACAAGACATTTCCTCAAATGGTGGTATACAAATTACTCTTTCTGCATACCTCACTCTGCAGAGATGCTATCAGGTCTCCTACCTAGCCCAGCTCGCAGCATTCATCATACATCCCGAAGCACTCTCCTCTTCACAAATTAATAAGCTCAGGTTCAGTCCTGGGTTGAGGCCTTTGTTCTAGTCAGCCATTGTTCTAACTGGACATAGGACTCCCTTGGCTCAGTTGTGCTCTCAGCGTGCCCCGGGGGTGGGGCCAGCACAGCAAGCCGGAAATCGAACCCAGCCCCAAAGCTCTGCCTAAGCAGGTGCTTTAGTCCACTGAGCTATCTGGCTGGCCCTTTGTAACTCAAATGTTTATAAGTCAGGGACTTACTGTATTTCCATGTTAACAAGGTTCCCCAGGTGACACATATGCTTATTATGTTATATGGTTATTAAACACTGAATTACAGAAAGTCTGAACTCAGATGTGACATAGGGTAAACTATATCCCAGATGAGGGGAATGCGAAACACTTCATTAATAATTTTTATATTGATTATTATACATTATGATGATAATCCCTTGGCTATATTGTGTTAAAATATTTTATTAAAATTAATTTCAATTGATTTTATAAATGTAGCTACTAGCAAACTTTATATACATGCCTCACATTATATCTCTAGTGGACAAGGCTGTGCTAGAGAGGAAGCTCCCAGAGGGCAAGTTCCATGGATGACCCTTGCTCTGCACCAAGTGCCAATGACCTGTCCTCTAGAAGAGACAAGAGTCATAGCTGGCTTCAGAGAGCTGTTCCAGGGGATCAGCAATGGCTGCTTCCTGCTGTGTAGGGCCCAAGAGCTTTCAGAGTCCTGTAAGGCACCTGTTCTCATAAGGGATTCTGTGTCTTTCAGTCCTGACTGGTAGGGGGAGATCAGATGAAGAAGCTTTCTTATAGGATCACAAGTCTGCATCTTGTACAGCAATTAACCACTAAGAAGAATATATGCAGTGTATTATTTGTTGAAACTGTACTTTCGATTTGATTTGAAACTGTCTCATTGCTATATGTTTATCAATAAAACTTTGAAAAAAAAAAAAAAAAAAAAAAAAAAAAGAAGCTTTCTTACAAAGGCCCCTCTGCAAGGATCCCTGAGAATACTAAAGCTAGCTCAGGTAAGACCAGGCCACCACCAAATCACATAGCAGCTTCACCTGGTCTCTGGTGCAGAAACAGAGTGCTCACAGGCTCACGTTGAAAGAGGCTGCAGTCACAAGGCCAATTTTCATCTCTTCAATCAGAAGGTGTACTATGTCTCAGCCCAGCACAGGGGTACATATCTGAAATCCTAGTTACTTGAGAAGCTAAGATAAAATGATTGCAAGTTCTAGGTCAGCCTGAGCAGCCAGCCAGATCTTGACTCAAAACAAAACTTGTAAGAGGAATGTGGAAGTAGTTTAGGGGTAGAACTTTTGCTCAGCATGTGTGTGGCCCTGGGTTTGAATCCAGCCACACACACACACACACACACACACACACACACACACACACACACGGGGAAGGCATAACATATCTGCTTTGCCTGAGCCTGAGACTCCCCTAATTAAAATTAAAAGGTGAGGGCAGGGTCTAGAGTCTGAGCCTTTTGTTCTAAAGCTGTCCTGTCACACTGACTTTCCTTTGCCATGACCCATTAAAAAATGTGAATTGAAAAGGTGCCTTCACATCATTCAGGTTATATGTACTTCTTCTGCAAACCTAGCATACCACACTCTTCCCTTCAGGTGATTCAGAAAACAGAAAACAAGGGCTGATTCAGGCTACAGAGAAGATGGAATTTGATAGGTTCCTGTTGGAGTATAAATTGGTAAATCATTATGGTAGTGGTCTAACATGGCTGAAGCCCCCAAACAACAGTTTATGTTCCCAATGATCACTTCCTCCTTTATCCCCACCCCAGCTCTGAATACAACTTCCTTTTACTTTTCCCTCGCCACAAGGGAAGCCCTAATAAGCCCCTTATGCATGTCACTGAGCTTGCCCATCAAACTCTGCCCCTAGCAATAATCCATATAATCCCAGCTCCTCTTTGGCTGAGGTCAGAGCATCCCTGCCCTCTTTCTGAAGTCCTCTCCTCTCTGGAATCCTCAATAAATGCCTTCCTTTTCTTTTGTCTCTCTACTGTGCCAAAAACCTAACAGAATTCACACCCTTTAATGCAGAAACTGAGTTCCAGAGGTTTAAACCACATATCTGATTGGCCAAAGTTAGGCTCAGGACTTTGGATTTTGATTCGCAACACAGTGCTTTCTCCATTTCCTCAACTCCACAAGAGAAGTGAAAAAAGGGAACAGAAAATTTTGTTGGTGGGCTTCAACCCAACCTTGGGCCTGGAAAGCAGGTAACATTGGGGCTAGCACAGTATCTGACTGATGGTGAGGGGGTCCATTCTGAGGCTCTGACCCAGGCCCATTGTCCATCTGGAATGGGCCAGCCACAAGCAGTTGAAGGTCATTAAAATACACGAGGTATGTAGTTAAAGAATTTAAGGAAAGCATCCAAACTATGCACACCCTGCTCTGGGGAAAACAGGGCCAAGAACATCACTACTCAGGTGCACCTCACCCCTTTATAGGACCCTCCCTGGCTACATTAACCCTCCATTCACAGATTTCCTGGAAACCAGGTTGGGAGCATGGTCTCTTGGACATGGGAAGAGGGGGCTGATGCCTGGTCTATAAGTGCGTAGAAAGGTTGAAGGAACCCTGTTTTACTTCCCAGGGAATGGCAGAGCCCACGTAGAGTGGGGCAGCTTTGGCATAGCAGGGCAAAAGCCAGTTTTACTCATGGCCAAATGTTTCTTCAAGATGTTTCAATGTTATTAAGATATTAAGTACAGGGGAAGAAAAAATGGTAAAATAACTAATCAGTGTAAACACATTGGTGGTTTACTTCCTGCATGCTGCTTGGAGTTTTGCAATATTTTTAAAACAGGCACATATTACTTCATTATGACACTAATGATGGTGCTAAAAGTTGCTCATTCATTCCTCAAATTCCCCAAACACTCAGAAGGGCCTCAGGCAGGGGGTGCTCCATGGGCTGGAGATCAGAAGTGGACAGCATAGTCCACTAAGCAGAACCTTAGTGCTCCACACTGGGGTGGAGGTGAGGAGAGCAATCAAACAGCAGGAAGTCCTAGAAGAAAGCCTGCAGGGGCAGGGGCAGGACAGGAGGCTGGGGTCAGGGTAGTAAGGGTCTCCCAAGGGATGCAGAAGCAGATGCTAGAAGGACCCTGACAGTGCATCAGGTAAAGGGGTGTGGGAGGCTGCCTGCCAGAAGGGGCGGAGAGGGGTCTGAGCCAAGTCCTGCAGGGCTATCAGGCCATACTGACACAGGGGGATGAAACTCCCAATCTGAAAGGTGCTCGGACAAGTTTGTGTTCTCTAAATTGAAGAATGAATTTTAGGAAAAAATGGAGGTTAAGAGCAGAGTATTTATTGGGCAAAGAAAGCTTCTGTCTGAGAGAGGGACAGAAGGGTAACCCAAGTGGGTTACCCCGGGAATCTGCCATTTCCAGGGATTTTTATAGAGCAAAACCTTACGGGTCTAAGGTGGAAAAAATGGGAACTCGATTAGGTGGACATGAAGTGGGACTAAACTATGGTCAACCAATGAGATTACAAGCACCATTGCTCAGGTAAAATTGATTAAATCCAGGACCAAATGGGGAAGTGAGTCACATAGCAAGCAGGTATGAATATAGAACAGGACTTTATCCAGTAGCTGGTAGTGGTTGGATTAAGACTCTTCCTGGCTTCCTCAAGGTGATGATCAATCCCAGATGCTTACCTTTAGGGAGGTGAGCATTTGTTTGATTTTTGGTCTGTTGGTCTGGTCCACAGCAGGAGCATCCATCTCTATCACAGTTACAAGGCATCTTATCTTCCATGCTGTGTTCTTGAGGACCTGGCCCTGTCTGACTGCCTGTAATATTTTTATCTAAGTCAGCTGCCTACAACAACACAAGGTGTCTAGTTTCAGCACCAGTGTGGGGAAAGACATGGGAAGGCTTGAGCAGGCAAGTGCGTGCTTCCTGTATGCCAGTAGAGTTGCTTGCTTGGATGTCCTCCTTGGTCTCCCTAGCAGCCCCCTACCCAAGAGAGCTACAGCAGGGGCAGCAGGTCTGGGGCTGACTGCTAGCCCCCAAAGCTCCTGTCTCCCGGGACTCACCTTCCACTGTCAGCTCCACCGTCAGCTGGCGGGCACCACTGCCATTGCTGGCTTCACAGGTGTACTTTCCCTTGTCCTCCTCACAGACAGCACAAATGACAAGGCTGAAAGTTCCCCGGACACCACAGTCCAGCAGGAAGCGGCCCCCACTGGAGAGGGGTTGCCCATTTCTGTGCCATGTCACCTGGGGCTCTGGGTAACCTCGGACCTTCAAAAAATAGAAGAAGGGGAAAGGTTATAAGCATAACTACTCCCTCTGTACCAGATGCAGTTCTGAATGCCTGACATGTATTCTTTAACTCAACCCACATAACAAGCTTCTAAGCAGATACAACTTTCATCTCCATTTTACAGATAAGGAATTATTATTATGGCCTATGGACGGCACCCATGACCTCTGCACTGAGGTACATCCCCAGCCCATCCTAGTTTTTATTTTGGGACAGGATCTTGCTAAGTTTCCAGGTGGAGTTCAAAGTTATGATCCTCAAATTTTAGATCTTCCTGCCTCAGTGTCCCAGAGTGCTAAGATTTTCACTTTGCCTGGCTAGAACAAAGTTATGTGAGATACAAAATAATGATAGTAACAGCTTTCACTCAAGTATCCACTCTCAACAAGAAAGATGGATGTGGAAGAAATGAAGCCAAAATTTGCTGCATCATTCTAAACAAAGTAGCAACCTCACCCTGTGCCATTTTTGTTTTCTTTTTGTAGTGTTGGGGACTGAACCCAGGCCTCGCACATGCTAAGCAAGTGTTCTGCCATTAAGTTATACTGAAAGCCCCACAGTTCTCTTTGTACTATACTATGTCCCCATCTCAGCTCTTCTGCCCATCCTAACCTCAGACCTGATTCCCAGCAGCCAGGATAAAGATTCTTCCTAAGGAAGGAAACCTCCAAATCACAGCCCCTCTGGCTAGCCCATACACTCAGTCCTTCTGGGCAAGTTCGGAATCTTACAGGTCTTGCCTCTCTATCCTCACTGATTGGCAGCCAGCCTTCAATGTGATGGGAGGTGGCAGGGACTGGGAGGGCGACACAATGGGGACGGGAGCAGGGTACAGGGACGGAGGTGGGACACGATGATGGCACGACTTCAATCAGTATTACTCATCTTATTTCTAGAGACAAACAAGAAATTCTGGTCCTATAAAAATCAAAACTAACAACAGAGATGGCATACCTGTAAGGAAATTCTTAGGTGCTGAATCGAAGTCCATTTTGTAAAAAGCTGGAAGCTACTGTGGTTCTAGCAAAGCAAGCTTCCCACAGGAGACCACAGCTGGGAGGTTTTAGAGCGTCCCGGCCATTATAATACAAAGTGGTTGTCTTGGATTGGCAAAACTACAAGTTCTCTTAAAATTTTAAAAATGTGCACCTGCCTTTTTACCAAAATGGCATAGAAAGTAAAGAAGAAAAGCTGAAGCTGAAGCAAAAGCTTGGACAGCAAGAAGGCACTACTGACAGGAGTCCACAGCCACAAACAGATCCGCAGGTCACCCGCCTTCCAGTGGTTCAAGACACCTTGGCTCTGGAGGCAGTCCCAGTACCCTCAGGAGACCACTGTCCAGAGGAAGAAGCTAGGACACTAGCTCACAATCAAGGTGCTGTATCCACTGAGTTGAGCAGCACCAAGACAGAAGAACAACAAACTTGTACTCACTGTGGATGTCAAGTGCAAAAGGCCCCAGACAGGAGAGGCTGTAAAGAAGCTCTATGACTGATATGGGATGGGGGAAGGGGAGGAGGGAGCAAATGTTGGAATGCTCCTGATCACGGTGCTTTGGATGTTGCATCAAAACTGGGCCATCTAAACTGAGCCCAGCTGGTTCATTAGATAGATAGATAGATAGATAGATAGATAGATAGATAGATAGATAGATAGATAGACAGACAGATAGACAGATTGCTTCTTTTTATAATTATGTATCTGTATGATGAACATATAGCACATTCATTAATTTGTTGAGACTCTCGCAGTATTTGAATCTACCAATAGCAGTAAGAGAGCCACACAAATAAGTAGGATGCACATTGGAGGGTGGCACATGTCACACCCCCACAAAAATTATCTTGTGGCTTTATCCTGGTACCAAGGATCACATGAACAGCAAGCAACTATCCTGTTAAAGCGGTCTTGTTCATATTTTCAGAAGATGCTTATAGAAGCTCCTCCAGAAACCTTGGGAGGCTGGCTGTGTAACAAATTTTCAAACTGTCCTTATCTTCTTGAGCACCCCATTAGGCAGGACTGGCTCGTCCTCCCAAAGATATCACAAGCCCCTGTTTATTTTGCAGAGAGAGGATGGGGATAAATCATTAACAGCACTGGGGCATCCCTGCATTCCAGCAGCAGGCATTCTGGCCCCCTGCAGCAGGCCAGCTCCTGTGAGAGGCAGCAATGATTAACTGGGGACACTGTGAGCATTTCAGGCCTTAGGGACAGGATTCCTGGGTCATTTCTCATTATCTATACTTGTCCCAAAGTTAATTCTAAATGTGTTAAATTAAATATCCAAGGATTTCTTTAAAATATGCTGAAACTGACATCATGTAAGACAGGGGCAATTTGTGAATGCTCTTTTATAGTCCTTGGATATGAAGCAAAGGTGGGAATTTCTACAATCTTGTTTTATTCCAATGTCTGAATGATTTGCAATATCAATCTTTATCCTCCAGTGTGAGAAAAATTTATGCAAGCATTATTTAACATTACCCAAAATTGCAGAATATTAAGTACACCCTTTTTACTGTCTGTGTGCTCCACTGGCCAGGAAAGGCAAGGAAGTCTTGACAAAAGTCCTCCCCTGGGGTGCATTGTCTGCCATCATCACTTCAAGTAGGACACCACAGCTGAGCTTTAGCAGTCAGGATCCTTGCCAAAGGAGCAGTGAACCCACTGATCCTTCTGTCTACCATGAACTGTTTCTTGTCTGTGATGTCCCTCTGCCATGCCACCCTGCCTTGGAGCCAGCCAACTATGAATTGAAACTTCTATTAATCCTTTAGTTTTCAGAGAACCTCCCTGTGCAGCATCTTACAACATTATGAGAAGTGCATCCTACTTGGGCTACCCAGAAACAACCTGAGACAGAGGGCTAGGTGTGGTACAAGTAATGTTCAGGACAGCACAGAAAGTGAATCATACTGTAGACTACAGAACAAGAAGAGAATGAGGGAGTGGACAGTTTGCTAGTGAGCTCATGTGGTAGGTTAAGTGGCACATTTAGGACCATAATTTTGGTCTCCAAACTGAGAGTTATCTTCAACCCTTATTGTAAATTGCCATTTGGGATAAGACAAATTCTGTAGGACCCAAAGCAGTGAAAAGTATCTAATTCTAACAGATCCTAAATTTCACTGAGGCTAAAGCAATTATCTGCTTCTCACTTTTGGAAAATGTCAAAGCATTTACAAAAGATATGGTCACATCACAAATGAGTCTTGGGCTGTCCCCTCAGATTCACAGGACAAGATTGGGATCACACGTGTGCTCATGCTAGCTACCCTAAGGAGAGTCAGAGAATCACAGAAAAGTCAGGAGGAAAGCCAGTGCCTGGGTGTCTGGGCCTGGCCTGGTTTCAAAAACTCTTTGGATTTTAATTCCTTTTTTCTTTGAAGAGAAAATTGCTCTTGATATCCAAGCTTCCTTTCTTCTCCAAAGTGACCCAGTTACTTTTTGGGGAAGATTCCTTCTCTCCCCACCATTCTCCTCAGTGCCCAGCCCACAGCCTTCGTACCCTCTAATCCTCCATACAGGAAGACCCGTGGCCACAGGAGGAATGCCTACAAACACGAATAGGCAGCCTTGAGTTTTCACCATAATGAGTCTTTGGAAGTGGCCCCAAAGAGAGTCATTCTGAGGAGAATCATGTTTTTGCCACAGTAACTATATTTTAATTGGAGACTATGTTTTGAACAAAAGTTCAGTATCCAATAAATCAAGGGCATAACCAACAACTTGTCATAAAAATAAAGATATAGTAGCCATAAACCCTATAATAATTTTAAGTAGTAAAACTGTGTTCCAGCTTCATTAAATGTCCTCAAAAGGCCTCTAACAGGCATGGGGCTCACTCCATGTGTAGGAATGGTTGAGGAGAGCAGGGCTCTGGGCAGGAGTGGGAGGGCTACTGCATTACTCCTACCTGGCTCACTGGAGGAGCAGTTTTCATAATCTGGGCATGTCCTGAGATATACTCAGTGACTGGAAAAAAAAAAAAGCTATTCTCAAGGGCACTGAATATTCTTTTTTTTTCTCTGACATACCATGAGCTTTCAGCCATTACTCTCTGCCCAGAACAGGCTACCTCAGCCTGAACCAGAATTGTGACAGGGTATCTGCCCTCTCCAAGACCCCCAGCCACACAGCCTTTCTTCTCTGAGCTTAGTGAGTAGAAGAAAGGGGATGATTCTTCTGGTTTTCATGATTCCCTTGTGCCTTCATTTTCTGCAGAGCCTGGTCCTGGGCACATGCTGCAAACTCATACAGCTACAGGGCACAGCTGTGGTGGCCTGACTGTTAGTGAGGCCTGGGGAAGGAGAGGGAGCTGGAGAACAGGAGAGCAGCCAGGACTGAACAAAACACATGGAGAAACAGATAGCTGGGCAGGATGCTGGGGACAGGAAAGATAACCTAGAAGATGGAGCCCACACTGAGGAATATTAGGGCTGAGAGCAACAGCTCCAAGGGCATTATTATGACTTCTGTGTAGATATACCCCAAAAGCCTCCTGCAGTCATAGGTAGGGCTTTTAGGAGGTGGCTGGATCTAAAGTGTGTGATTCTGAAATTGATTCATGGTGTGATGTTAGGATTAAAGGTGCCTCACTCGGGGTGTCAGTGGTATCTACCCTCAGGAGGAAGCCTGGATAGAATATAAGGGATAGAAAAAGGGATGCTGTTGTTGCTGCTTGCTGCTTTTTTTTTTTTTTTTTGTACTCTGCTGCCTTTTGCCTACCATGAACTGTTTCTCATCTGTGATGCCACCCTGCCTTGGAGCCAGCCAATTATGAATTGAAACTTCTATTAAGTTGTGAGCTAAAAAACCTTTTTCCTTTAACTGTGAGTAATAGGTATTTTGTCTCAGAAATGAGAAAAGCAACTAACAGGGATGTTGGGAAGAATGGATTTGATTGTGGAGCAATGGAATAGATGCTGGGAGAGGCTGGTCCTGAAGGCGTGGACATGCAGGAAACCACAGTGAGGCTGGCAAAGGCTACTTCTGCCACTCTCACACAATTGCCTGCTGCCTGTCCAATGCACAAGCACATCTGTGCTTCTCACAAGGCAGATTTTTATAGTAAGCTGTCCTGTAATAAAAGACTAGAACAGGGCTGGTAATTTAAGAACTGCAGATGAATAGGAACTAAAGTCAATGGTGCCAAGACATGGGTTGAATTGGACTTAATCCTCTAATCCACCTCTGAGCCTAAGCTCACTCAAGTAATAAATGGTCATTGGCTGCAGAGCAAAGAAAATTAAAATATAAAGTACCCCCCTCACATAAATCAGACCGCGGGCGCTGTCTGTGAGTCTTACCTCATGGACTTGTTAGCAGGGTGAAGACTGCAGGGCATGACCAAGCTTCAGGCCTGCATCTGTGTCAGCACCTGGCACTTGGCCCCACAAGCAGGCAGGCACTTAATTAAGGCCTAGGATAATACTCTTGCCAACAGTCAAAAGCCTCAACTGAACCACAGAATCCATCAGGAAGAGATCATTGCTGATGAAAACAGCAATTAGTGAGAAGCTTACACTGCTAGCTACTCCTTGCTCCAGCCCAACAGTGAGGACAAAGTGCTTCCATGAAAGAGGAAATCAGAATTTGGTGCATTCCTCTAACTGGCTCAGCAAATGCCACGTGAGTCTCCAGATACAATGCTTGATGTTTCTCTTCGTGCTCTGCCAATCTCACTCACTATGGCAAGGTTTCTTGTCCTCTGACCTAAGATGTAGCTCCTAGCTTTGTTAACAACATAAAATTATTTCTGTACTAGGAAATGTCAGCTCTTCTGAACACTGAGATTGATGTGCCTCCTCTACACAACCCATATTCTTGTGGACAACTTTAAGGCATTGTGTTCATCATACTTAGATGCAAACCTAACACTTTTAGAACACCTTCTACTCTAGTTGAATTGGTTCATTCATTTACTTGTTGGTTTATTTATTTTGAACAAGGGTCTTGTTAAGTTGCTCAGGTTGGCTTTGAATTCAGGATCGTCTTGCTCCAGTCTCTTAAGTATCTAGAATTGTAGGTGTATGTCATTGTGAACAGCTTTTTTAACAAGACCAAAACCTATTTTGAACAATGATGATTGTTTTTATGTAACATTACAAAGCACATTAAAAATATGTATCCATCTGTTGCTTTACCATAGCATCATCCCCTTCCCATAATACTATGTGCACTTTCAAGATGGGGCACACCCTCTGGATTTCTGTCTCATTGAATGCAGCCCTGGAATTTCAAAGGGTATGGGCAAGTGATGGGAAAGAAACAAATCTGAGGCAATAAATCTGAAGACTCTCTCCAGTCTTGTTGGACCTGGAAAGAGAGAGACATACTTTACTAGCAAAACCAATCGATGGAGCAGCCCTCAACCCATACAGAAAGCATCACCTGCCAAAGATTGTCAGAGGCCTCAAGACTCAGATAGGGGTTGGACTGTCCTGAGAAGAAGGGTCTCTGAAGACAGGAAGTCCTTTTGCTCAAAAGTAGGGGTGGGCAAAGATGACTGCAGGAGCCAAATGACCTGAAAGCAGCATGACTTGGCTTCCTTGGGTTAGTTTCAGAATTTCTGGTTTGCCCAGCTGCCTGCCTGACCCAACACCTGCTCACATGCATGTCTGGCACACAAAGTGGGCATTCTGCTCAGACTCTCCCACGTGGCAGGCTGCAAAAGAGGGAGGTGAGCAGGTGAGGTGATGGAAACATGATCTTTTATGCCTCTTGTATCCATATGGCCGGGGAGAATCTTTGCGACTTCTTTGGAAAATACCTGGCATGTGTAGCAAAGAACAGCCATATGAAACTATCATCTTAGGGCAGGATGTCTGCCACACACTTGCAGCTGCTCAGAGGTATCCAGATTTACATAGAGAATCACAGCAGATATTAATTATATTTCATGTGCAATGTCACAGTCTGGCTGACCATCAGGCTGATGAAAACAAACTCTCTTAAAATATTTGCATTCTCACGAAAGCAATACCCATATGCAGTTAAGATGCCAATTGATATTGTAAGTCAAACAAAAAGCAGACCTCCGCTCCATTCTCTCACCCCCACTTCCTCTTCCCTGGCCATAATCATTTCAACTGTCGTGGACATTTCTTCTGGCATTATCTTCCATTATTTCTAAACAGCAACTTTATACAACTTCTACTTTATTCTTTTAATTTTAGGTATTAGCTTTGCTATAGTTTGAGTGTTTTTATCCCTTCTAGAATTAATATGGTAATTTAATTATTGATGCAACATTACTAATAAGTGTGACCTTTTGGGGATGATTGAAGAAATGAATGAGATCTGATGCCCTTATAAAAGGGCCTGGTGAGGCCAGGTGTGGGGGCACATGGCTGTAATCACAGCACTCAGGAAGCTGAGGCAGGAGGATCATTATGAGTTCAAGGGCAGCCTAGGCTACAGTTTGCTCTTCCACCTTCTACCATGCAAGGACACAACATTCACCTCCTTAGGATGCAGCAACGAATTCTCTCTCTCTCTTTCTCTCTCTCTCTCTCTCTCTCTCTCTCTCTCTCTCTCTCTCTCTCTCTCTCCCCCTTCTCTCCCTCTTTCCCTCTTCCTCCCCCTTTCATACCAGGGATTGAACTCAGGACCTGCTGCTCTCCAGACATGTGCTTATGCTGCTGAGCTATATCCCCAGCCCTGAGAAATAAATTTCTATTGTTTATAAACTACCCAGTCTATAGTGGCTCAAACTGACTAAGACAATCTTTTTAATTCTTTAATTGGAATATTAGCACTCAAATTTCCACCCCATAAACTTTTTCCATTTACCATCCAAAAATTAGATCTCAGTTTTTGTTATGCTTATCTGTTACATTTTAACAAGTGTAAATGTGTAAATGCTCCTTGACAAGTCATAGTATTTTACAATTCAATTTCTTGAAATTTTTATTTCTCCTGCAATTAATAACTTTTTTATTTTCATTTTTAAAGAATTCTCAAGAGAAGTACAGTTCAAGAGAAGTATAAATGAACTGTAATAGGTAAGTACATCAGGCAATTCCTCAGTCACTTACCCCCCTTTTAGTTACTGCTTCTGGAACATTGTCATTCTCCCCCCACCTAAGCTGGATGCTTTCTAGTCTTGATGCATACTGGACTGGAACACTACTCACAATCCTCTTGGGGATTTCTTGGTATATGCCACAGTTCGGCAGCAATGGCTGCCAAGTTTCCTAAGAGTGACTTCATGGAAAGTTAAAATTTTTAGGCCTGGCATTTCAAAATGTGTCAATGTTCTACTTCTATATTCAAACAAGATTTTGTCCAAAATTCTAGAAATCTTTTTGAGTAATGGAATTCTAGGCAAAAATACTTTTTTTCTGCAGATTTGAAGGTATTGTTTCATGGCCTTTAAAGTCAATTGCTCTGGCATAGTGTTGCTATGCTGACCCTCTAGACCCTTCCTTTACAACCTGGTATGTGTGTGTTTGGAGTGTATGCTTCCTTGCCAGCCTGCAGAATCTTCTCTGCATCCCTGCTAATTTCGATTTGACATGGTGTGCCTGTTACCTTTGGAAGATATGCTTATTGTTAGCACCTTCTCTTTCTGTTTCTGTATGCTTTGACAAATTGCTACTGCATTGTTCTATATTCTTTTTTATGGCATTCCTGTGAGTTGGATATTCACCTTATTAGATTGAGCTTCTGTATTTCTTTCCTCACTTATTTTCTATCTTAGTCTTTTTATTTGATTTGAGAGATTTCTTCAATCTTATGTCCCAACCATTCTATTGAGTTAATTACTTGGCTATAATTATCTTCAAAAGCCCCTTTCTTTCTCAGTTTTTCAAATTGTGAATTGTCTCCTCTTCTGATTTAATGAGTGCAATATCTCACTCTGAGGTAAAAGAAAGTTTCTCTGATGTTCCCTGTAACCTTTTATCTCTTCTTGATTCCTTGTCTAGTTCTTTCTGCCTCTTCCATAGCAGAAGCCTCCTTGGGATATTGGATGCTCCTTCACTAATATATATTTGATGAAATAAAAAGATCCTTGGACACAGCTGGGGCCTTTTAACTTGTCAGACTTCACAGTAGAGAGACAAACTTAAAAAAAAAAAACCCAACTACTAATATTTGTGGTTCTTCTCTCTTAAGAGGACTGGTTTCCATAAAGAGGATTCACTCTCCTTCTTGTTTGGGGAAGAGGGAAGGGAGGAAGATAGGCAGTGTGATAAAGCGCATCCATAGCATTTAGGACTCAGAGTGAGGGAAGAGCTTGGGAGCCTTATTCCTATAGGCTTCTACTCAGCCCCTCTCCTTTGCCTTCAGCTGTACCTTATATCCAGGAGTTGGTAACTAGGCAGTTTCTGTCTCTCCACTGAGGACATTTTGGTTTTCCTGCATATGGAGTGGAACAGTGGCTTGGTGAGGGAACATCAAGAGGCGACTTGGGGCCTACCAATGAGCTCTCCTTGCCCAGCTCATTGTCTCTGACCACTCTACTGCCACACAAGCTGGCTCTGCCACCCAGAAGGAGCTCACAGTTGACCAGCACACATATAAAACAAATGCATCTAAAACACAATGCTCACTTGGGGGAGCTTGGGGAGGGCAAGGCAAGCATGGGGGTGACTGACAGGGTCAGAAGTAGCCACTGAGTTTGCATGAGGCATGTGGCAGCTCTCAACAGTTGCCCATCTCATTCAGGGGTCCTGAGGAGCCATGCACTGCAAAGGTGACTTAGAAACCCAGGAGGATGCAGGGAACTGCAAGCAGCTACACCAGCAAATTCCTCTGCTGCATAACCGAAGTGGCCCTCCCCAGCCACTTCTGCCTGACTTGGTGTTCTTGCCAATTTACTTCCACAAGGCGCAGCAGAGGGCTGCTGTTCAGGAATGTTAGGGCAGGGCCCTGGGGATGCAGAAAAGAAAAGAAACAAATACCAGCAACCCGCAAACGTGTTTCTATTGTGAGCAGGCTGCAGTTGGGTGGTTCCATGAATGTTTGTGTGGGACAGCAGAGGAGTGTGAGTCCTAGCTCAGAACACTCAATTAAAGCAAATTGAGGCTTCTCAGTTCAAGTCATTGAAATCTCTGTAGAAGCATCTGGAAAAATGGAGGGAAAAACTGCCTAGTTATTTAGTTATAAACAAAACTCAAACTTTCCTTTCTCTCTCTTGCCAATGTCCCTTTCAAATATTTGATCCTCAGGAAGCAAGGATCAAAGGTCTGGGACCAAGCTGAGCTGGCACCAACCAACTTCAGCCCCAGAGGAGGAGGTCAAACAGTAGCCACAGGCACTAGTAGAAGGCCACTGTCCCAGCCCAAAGCTGTGGGAGCAGGATAGAGTGTTGGTTCTGGCTTGTGCAGCCCTTGGCTGGCTGAGGAGATTCGATGCATGCCTCGTTCCCAAAATGCATCAGGAAGGGCATGCAGGTTGCCTGTGGTGGGAGCTCTGCAGACCCTGTACCCTTCTCCCACTGCATAGATGGTAGGGACCTATAGCATGTGTGCTGCTGTGGGCTGTTTGCATCATTGAAAGCTCTATGAAGTTTGCCATTGCTGGCATAGAGTATCCCTAACAAAGGGGTAGGGCCAACAGGCAATCTGCATAAAACTGGGCCTTCTGCTCTCCTGTTCCAGTCACAGGGAGCTGTAAGTTATCACTATAAATAAGTGCTATTAGATAAAAACCCTGGTTCCTATCCTGAATTGAGGAGTATATAGGCAGGGCTGGGGTGCACACACCTTGCTCTAGGAGTTAAGGTGCAGCCCTAATGGGCTGTGGAAAACTGAATACATGAGCTGGGGGAGCAGATCAGTGGCAGTGCGTATCCTCAGCATGCATGAGGCCAGAGCACAAACAACACACAAACTTACAAAACTGAATATACAGATAGTCACCTCTAGCCTTAGGAGCTGGGAAGAGAAACACATTTGAACAGTCCCATAGGGAATGTCAGGAAACGGCAGAGAAAAACATGGCACACAGGGCACACCTTTCAGGGAGAAGGATTTGGAGTTGGAGTCCAGGCTGGGTAACAACGAAAAATAAAGAAACTGACATGTGTAGCTCAATACTAGAATGCTTGCTTAGCATACATGTAGTCCTGGGTTCAAGTCCCACTATTATTTAAAAAAAAAAGAAAGAAAAGAAAAGAATGAGGCCGAAAGGCCCCCTGGTGGGGGAACAGACTATAGGGAGGGGCTCTGCTATGAGAAAACCTGATGGCTTCTGATAAGATGACTTGGTTTATATCCTGTACTGTTAAAAAGGCCACTTTGGGTTAGGTATTGGAAGGCTACATAAACTTGTTACAGCCTCGAGCAGTGGTGACGAACCTTGGCACAAGTGCTGCACATGAGCTAAGTTACCAGCATGCACACAAGAGCAAAGATCACATCACTTGTGCAAAAGCACTGCACAGGCAAACTTCTACCTTTCAGTAAAAAGCTATTTGTATCATTGACAGCTCTGCTATAGTGCTTTCAAGACAAAAGATATTCATGTATGAATTGTTTTCTCTAAACTAAAACCTCAGTGTTCTGGTTTAATCACAGTGTCCCCACTTGGTTATAAACAAGTGGGCTTGGGGTTCAGTTTGGGAACTTGTCTCTTAAAAGTTTCTCCATCCCTACCTTAGAGAGCCCATGTCGGCCCAGAAATAGAGGCTCCTACTCCAGGAGCCCCGGCCTCTGGGAGTGATAGCAGACTTCTGGCCTCCCAGAATCCCTTCCAGAGTGAGTGAGGTAGTGAGGGATCAGCCTTTCAGTGACCTGGACCACTGCAGCTCCACAGGGAAGAGCTCTTGCCTCAAAGCCAGGCTGAGGCCTAAGCCCCGCCCCACTGGCAGGGCCTATTCCAAAGCTGATTTCTGTCTTAGGCACTGTGGGTCTGTCATGGGGCCCCTGGGTGATGCTAGCATTATTCCCTTCCTTTTGTTGGTTGGGGAAATAAAGAAAACACATGGTGCTGCCTTGGCTCTCCATTTGTTTTGAATAGCTCTGGCCACCATTGAAGAAACTGTGCAGTCTGCTGCACGTGACAGTATAGGACTCTCAGTTCTGACTGCTTCACGAGGTCTCCTGTGGGAATGACTCTGACCTTGCTGACTCATGCAGCCCACTCGAAGCCAAAGGCCCCTAATGCCACTTGGGGCTGTGGCCACTGTTGCTGTTGTTCCTTACATCACAGCAAGCTAGCTCTCTTAAGACACACCTGGGGACTGGGTATTGGACAGAGCTCCAGGCTGTACATTTGCTATTTATTTATTTATTTATTTATTTATTTATTTATTTATTTTCTGTATTTAGGACAGGGTCTACAGGTTCTCAATATGTAGATTGGACTCCTAGTGATTCTCTATGTTTTCAGCCTCCCAAGTGCTGAGATGACAGGCGTGTACTGCCACACCCAGCCTCAATCACCTTCTCAGAGCACCCTGGGGACATGCCAGTCAGGCAGTACATCTGTATGTACTTATATGCATTTGTAAAGCTGAAAAATATCCTGCAGCCAGGGAAAAGTACCAATGCAGTCAATTCTCGGTTGTCTCCCTTCTGCAAAAGGTATGATGTAGGAGGTAGAGCGTGGCAGAGCTGGCTGGGGAATGAGCGGACCTGTCAACGACACAATCCCAGGACAGCATCAAATAATTCCCAGGCCCCCGTGGGTGGGTCTTCTCTTGAGCTTCCACAAGATGTGGACAGCATGAAGACAAGAGGCCACGAGGAGCCCACTACGGACTCCTCACCACAGCCTATTCAGGGTCTCCTAGATGCAGAGTGTACTTGTACTTTCGCTTTTATCCTTTTGTCGCTGTTTGGCCCAAGTTTGCTCTATAGAGCTAGTTTTTCCTTATCCCTTCATCCCTCACTTTTCAAATAAACACCTGGCACTGTTTTTGGCTTGTCTCGTCCAATTCTTTGTCTGAAGCAAGGACTTGGAATATTTTTAATTGGTGAGCCATTCCTAAAGCAATTACCTGACAACAATTGTACTTCTATTTCTATTTGTCTCTCGATGTGTCATGAATTGGATTTCTCCCCTTAACTCTGTCCTTGAGAAACATATCCACCTCACAGTTAGGTGAACAAGGTTGATACTTTAGAAACATGCACACCGCTGGACAAAAGCAAGCAGCAACTCCAGAGCTCACCCTTCCCTGCTGCTCCAGGGCCAATCCTGCAAGTCTCCCAATTCTCCCACCTCCTGGACTCTCTCCGATGTTATTAATCTCTAAAGTGATCATGTTTTGAGAATCAGTGGGCATTGATGTGATCACAGTACAGACTGCTTAAAATCAGGCCTGTCCCAGAAAATCTAGGACAGCTAATTACCATTACATCACTTCCATATTTCCTTCAGCCTGTAGCAAGCCTAGGAGCATGTTTTCCATAAAATATCAGGGCACATTATCTCACGAGAGATTTATGGGCAGCCTCCAGGTGCAAGAGGGAGTTGGCGTTATACAAGTTTTAACATCAAAATACTGGAACTTCAAGGATATTTGAAAGACTTTACTGGAAACTTGAGAATATTTTAAGTCAGTATTTCTCATGACCATCTGAGAGGACAGCAAGTTTACCAGTAACATAGGTTCTGCTTTTGTTTACTCCAGGTATATTTGCCTCAGCTCACTACAAACTGAGTTACTTGAGAAAGGGGACCTGAGATGGCATCTATTTTGAAGTTCCCTCTATGTGCAGAGGTCTGCTAAACCTTAGGTTGGACTGAGTAGATGGCTGATTGTGTCTGTCTCCCTCATCTCCATGTACCAACTTAAAACACTGCTTCAGAGGCACCTTTGTTGATTTTCTAAGCCAGGTCATGCTGTGGTGCTCCTGCTGCTGTGTGTTTCCCTCAGTGGACCTCATCATGACTTAGAACTTGTTCAAATGCAGTTAACTTTTGTCTGTCTCACAGCACTAGTCTGTAATTGCCTGTGGAAAGAATTGCAATGATTTGGCCCATCAATGAATTACCGATTTCTAACACAATGCCTGGCACACCAGAGATAGTCAGGTGTTTTTTATTTTTTATTTTTAAGGGTTTTGTTTTTGTTCCTAGGCTGCCCTTGAATTCCTGGACTCAAATTATCTTTCTGCCTCAGACTCTGGGACTACAGTGCTTGTCACCAACCCAGCGCTCAATAAATTAAATTAATGACACGTTTAAATTAATGACTTTTTTTCTGGTAGGTCCCAGGACTCTGTATTTCTTTTCCACTCAATGTTTTTATTAACCTAAATTGAATGTGAATCTATCACTGTTGTTTCCCTTGAATGAAGACTGCAAGGGGCTCGTGAGATGCACATTTGGTGTCAGAGTGAAAACACGACGTGTTGGTTGTGAGAATCTATGCTCTGAAAGAAAAAAGGTCCACATAAGAGATTGGGGAGGAAGAGTCTTGTGAAGGTTTTATCATCAGCTAGACACCTGGCATGTGTGGGCAACTCACTATGAAAAGGGCCGAACATGAATGTTCTAATCTAAGCTGCGTTAACAGAGCACAGGGCCCAAATGAGGTGCAGGCAGCTGCACACTGCTGACAGATACTTCTGGGTGCAGAGGCCACTGCTAACTAAGTATGGACGAGGGGCTTGTGGTCTGGGAGGGGAGAACAATGGCCAGGGCCCAGTTGGCACCCTGACTGTGCTCAACAGGTATTTACTGGATGAATGTAAAGATTAGTTGATAAAAGTTGGTATATTTAAGCCTGGAATAAGACATACCAGAAGATGGGCATATCTGTCTTCAAGGGTTTGGCAAGATATTGTGTAAGAGTCTTGCAGTATAGTGCCAGAAGCCAGACAGGACTGCAAAGGCCCAGAATTGAGGGATGCAGATTTAGCCTTGGACAAGGCCAGACAGCAGTGGCTGAATAAGCAGAGCATACCCAGGACATCTGTGGGAGGCTGCAGGGCCACCTGGCTGGGCTGTTGCCACAGGAAGCCTTTGCATTCTCTAGATGTCTCACAACCCCAATCCTCACGGTCTAAGAAGTTAAGAGGATTGAATGCATGAAAGGGAGACAGAATATGAAAGAACTACTTTGCTTATACTAGAAACACAGAGATTGAGATGAAGCTTTTAATGAACTCAGCCTCAAAGCAGTCAGGCACCAGCACTTTTTCTTTAACTGTTGTGCTGACCTTTTCAGCTTTCAATTTCATTTTTAGTCAATTTTAGTAGATCTTATTTTCTTAGAAAACCATTGACTTCTTTTGAGGTTTTCAAATGCCTTATCAGAGTTGAACCTAAAAATCTCATATCTCTTAACCCTAGGCCAGTGGTTAGAGCTCATTTCTCATTGCTATGTATATTTTCTGTTTCTCTTTGATTGGCCTAGTTGGGTTTTTCTTTTCTTTTCTTTTTTTTTTTTTGGCAGAACCGGGGATTGAACTCAGCCCTTGCGCTTGCCAGGGAAGCGCTTATTCCACTGAGCCATCTCCCCAGCACCGGTTTTTCAATTATTTCCAAGGCCAGTATAGGATAACTAGTTCCTAAAGGAGTATGGGGTAACTTATATTCTTAAACATTGCTGAAATGAGAATAACAATTTGATTTTTATTTTTCTTTTTTGCAGTGTTTCTTTTTTTAAATTTTAATTTTATTATTATTATTTAGTGTATTTGGTTGTTGCAGGGTCTCATTATACAGCTTGGATTCAGGGTGATCCTCCTGTTTTCAGCCTTCCCAGTGCTGGGATTACAGGTGTGCACATCACACCTGGACTCTGGCTGGCTCAGCCCACCCAGGAGGTGGGGCTGGCGCGGCATGTGGTACCGGGGGATGAACCATAGTCTCTGCACTTGCCCAAGCCTGCCTAAGCAAGCACTTTAGTCTGCTGAGCTATCTCGCTGGCCCCAATCTTCACTTTTCTAACATATAAAAATTAGTTGACCTTACAGAGTTATTTTAACAATTCAGAAATAGACATCAAAAGACCAAGTAAGGAGTTGGGGACAGAGCTCACTGGTAGATAGTACTTGCTCAGCATGGTCAATACCCTGGCTTTAATCTCAGCACCAGAAAACAAAAACAAAGCAGCTTAGTAAAATTCAGTGCTTCTATTTCTACTATTTCCCTTAGAAATGATGTCCATGATGATGAATTTGAGTTTGTTTTAACTTATTTAAAGGATTAAATATTAAAAAACCTGAATGTCAAAAACATAGTCTACTTAAAATAATTATGGTACATTAATAAGGCAAACAGTGCTATTAAAATTATCTGATGAATTTTAAATAAAGACTGTTAAGTAATACATAAAAAGGCAACTCATGAAACTATAGTTACTTCATATCTATAAATAGACTTAATAATCATATACTTTCTATAATGAATAAACAGTTGAAATCTCTAAAAACCTTCTGGTAGAAATATAAACTAGTATAACTACTATGGAAATCAGTATGGTGATTCCTCAAAAAACTACATAGAAATTGCATTTGACCTTGCAACTCCCCTTTTAGGCATCTTCCCAAAAGAGTCAAGCATATACCACAGTGATACATATGTACCCATGTTTACAGCAACACAATTCATAATAGCTAAATCTTGGAAGCAGCCTATATGTCCATCAACAGATGAATGGATAAAAAAAATGTGGTATTTATACACAATGGAGAACTACTACTCTGCTATAAAGAAAGGTAAGTTTGAGTTATTTCTAAGAAATGGATACACCTTGAGACCATAACGTTAAGTGAAACAAATCAGACCCACAAGCTTAAATACTGCAGTTTCTCTTATGTGAGAAGATCAAAGTACAAAGAAATACAAGAGCAAAGTAAAACATAGATAATATGAAACAGGGAGACAGATCTTCCCCAAAAGGGAATGGAGTCAAGAGATGGAGGGAGTGGGGACGGAGGGGAGAGGAAGGGGAAGCAAAAAAGGAATTAAGATGTCTTATACCAGCTCCCCTGAATGAAATCATTATGTACTATAAGCATGGACTAATGAAACTAAAAATTAAAAAATCACATCTATCAATTTGTAAAAATCTTCTATCCCTGGGTGGTAGGATTATTTTTTCTAATTTCTGTGATTCAAAAAGAGTTTTATGGTAAATACATTCTACTGTTATGAATGGTTAAAATAGAAATTCAAAACTTATCTTACTAAAAAAGAGAATGGCAAGAATAGATGTCCCTTCCAAAGAAAAACTAAGAGAGTGGCTCTTCACGCATGCTCCCAGGAAAATGCAGCTGACCTGGTCTGGCTGATGACCAGCTGTGTGCTATTTTGGGGGCTAGAGAGTGTCTCTGCAGAGGAGAGGGACACCTTGGAGGGGTGCCAGTGAGTGCTGCACTTTGATGCCGTCCTCATTCTCTAGCACATACTCGGCAGGCAGCCGAGAGGACTCCTCAGTATCCAGGGTGCAGCCCACCCTCTGCTCTGAGGTCCTGGCATCGGCTCCCTCCTCCTGGGAGGATCAAGTGAGAGGGTAGCTCCATGACCTGTAAGAAACAGCAGCTGGTGGCCTGGCCAAATCCCCCCTCAGGTACAACTGTTTTCAGCCTCTGAGCAGGAGTCTGAAGCTGGGCAGAGCCACTGCCTGTCCTCATGTAGGCTGCCTGGACTCTGGTAGAGTCCTGGGGCTGAGCTCGTCCATCCTATGAGACAGCTCTGGGGCATGGAAAAGCAAGGACACAGGCGGGGCACCAGCCTTCTCCCCAGCTGTTTTCAATAAGACTCCACTTCTGAGGTTGCTGGCAGATCTTGGGAAAGATCTGAAACAACCTCACATAATGTTTTCCATCAAACCCGCAATTAAGTAATACTATTCGCTTAACTCATGAACTGCACAAGAAACGTTTTTCTTGTCAATTCCCAGCTTTCCTCCTAAGTAACCCAGCAGCAGGTCAGGCTGGGGTTACTAACTGTCATGGGGGTAGGGAAGACCATAGCGGTATGGTTCCTCCTCCTGCCACACAAGGATGCCGGGGCGAGAGGTTTGGCCTCTAGACTCAAAGGTACAAAATGCACATCATTTCATTTCATTCTTTAATATCCTGTAAGGTCAGCATGGCTACACTAATGTTACAAGAAAGGAAAATGCAGTTCAAAGAAGTTAAAGTGACTTTTCCCCAAATACAGGGCTGCTTCATAGAAGCCTATGTCTTTCAAGGGGGTCAACTAGGATCATGGGCAAGGCAGTTCCAAAGTCAAAAAGCTCCATCAGGACAGGATCCAGGTCTTCTGGTAACATGTATCACCAGCCTCCCCACAGGATATTTACAAAGCACACGCACAACACCCATATTTTGTGACTGAACAAATTAATGACTCCTGGAAAGGTGCAGAATGGGTATCACTTCCTCATGAGGTCTTCTGAATGCTTCCTGCCTATAGTTTTGTTGCATATTCTATCATACTATATGTACTGGCCACAGAATATCAGATCTGGCTGTGTTCAATCCATGCACAAAGGCTTACAGAGAGCCCTCACCTGCTACAAAGGGGAGTGAGGGCTATTTTCCATGTTCTTTTACCATCTTATTCTAAAAGGAGGGATAGAGAAGGCAGATTTAAATAGTAAGTACTAGAAAACAAATCCAAGTTCAGTGAAAATACAGAGACACAATACATTTTTATGCCTCCATCAGGCTGTATTGACTCAGCATCTCTGAGGACCTTACCACTACAAATGTCCTTCAGTATCCATGGGAACTACATGACCCCCACGTATACTGAATTCTAGTCCTTTGTACAAAAAGAAATGAAATCATCTCTAGCTAACCTACAGTCTCCCTAGTTCAGTGTAAGTAGCAGTTATATTATTGTCTAGAGAATAGACAAGTAAGAAAGTCTGTGCTGTTCAGTACAAATGCAACTTTCTTCCCAATATTTCAATCTGCAGTTGGTTGACTCACTCCAGAGATGCGAAGCTGTGGAGGCGGCAGGTGAGGGGCTGACCATCCTCGTCACACATTTTGCGGCAGATGTGGCGCCTGCCTTGGAGGAGACAGCATCCATTCTGAGAGCTCCTCATCTGGGACAAACAAGGCAAACTGACAGCCAGACCCTCAGCCAGGATATAGTTTCAATGAAAAGATTAAAATTAATGAGTGTGGACTAGAGTCATGATGTGTGGAGGAGGCCGGGGAGATGGCTCAGTGGAATAAGCACTTCCCTGGCAAGCACAAGGGCCTGAGTTCAACCCCTGGTTCCACCAAAAAAAAAAAAAAAAAAAACCCAACCAACCAACCAAACAAACAAACAAGATGTGTGGAGAAGCAAACAGTGAAAGAGTAGCACCGTCTACCAAGAAGTTCAATGCCTGATCCTGTGTGGCTGTGTACTTGAAAGTCTATCCCATCCTGTGTGGGTCAAGGTCAATAAACCTCTCAGAAAAAGACAGTCCTCATTAGGCACACATCTCCAGGTGTACTTGTGTCTTTCTGTCTTCCCTTCCCAGCCTTGAATGTATGCCCTAATCACCTGCTCTGCAGAAGGAACCAGCTTAGGCACATTAGCATCCTGAGCCCTTGGCTATTTAAGGCATGCTGACCCCCAGCGTGGAGTCTGACCTCTGAGCCTGCGGGCTGCTTCGCTGCTTCTCCTCACCCCTACCACTGCAGCAGACTCACAAGGGCCCAAGCTCTGATTGGACTCCCTGGCTTCCTGCTCCACCCTCCTGTCCATCAGGGACCTGTTGGACCATTTCTGATCCGGGAGGTAGGGGCCAGATGATGGGGAGACAAAGACTGAGGTTTACAGAGGAATCACAGCTCAGAGAGCAGGTTGGCTAAGCCAAGCAGGAAGCAGCTGAGGCTACAAGAGGCTGGTGGAGAGAGTTGCTACACACTGATGGCAAGAGCTGGAATCTCACAGAAGCTGGAGTCTCACAGATGAGGGAGCAGATGGGCCATGAAAATCAGTGCTATGTCTCATCCCTTTCTGATGGCAGTACAGGCCCAAGACAAGCTCTCTGGAGTGCACTTGAACTGAAAAACATTTAAATCTTTTGTCACATTAATCTCTTCACTGCCAACTAATCAATCCTGAGGAAATTGTATTAAATATGGTACTAAAAGCTTCACGTATAAAGATGTTTACCCAAATTTAATTTATAAAAGGAAATATTGAAAACCACCTAAATAACTGCCAACAGAGGAATGATTTGGTAAATCGTAGCATATCAAATTTAATGGACTACTAACCATTAAAATTACATTGACAGGGGCTGGGGAGATGGCTCAGTGGAATAAGTGCTTCCCTGGCAAGCGCAAGGGCCTGAGTTTAATCCCCGGTTCCACCAAAATAAATAAATAAATAAATAAAAATAAAATTGCATTGACAGTGTGCTTTGCAAAATGACTGATAGGCAGGTAAAGATAAAAAGAAAACAGTACAAAAGATTTCATTTACTATTAAAAACTACTAAGCACCTATTATTTACATATGTAGCATGGATATCGTATTTCATTTAAATAATGCCATAGACAGGTAATATTATTCTACTTCACAGATAGGAAATCGACCTAGAGAGTAACTGAGCAAAATACCCAAGGTCACAATAATTGTAGGTGGGTTGGAATTAAAAGTCAAGGGTGACTCCAAGCCTTTGACCCTCCAGTAAGCCTCCTGTTGCCTATAAATACTACAATAGCTATCCCTACATTGAAAATGAAAGAAACCCCCAGATTAGAAAAGAAATACAGGCCAGAACTATCAAATACAATGATGAGAGTCATTGTAATTACCTTTTTTCACTATTGCTCTTCTAAGTTTCTAAAAATAGCATGTTGCACTTTTATTTTAAAATATTCTCGAAGCGAGGATGTTAGAGAGGTGCTATGGAGAACTCATACTTCTATAGTAGTTCCCCCTTAATTGAAGTTTCATTTCCCATGGTTTCAGTTATCTACACTCAACTGCTGTCCAAAAATAATAAATTAAAAAATCCAAAAATAAATCATTCAAAAATTTTAAATAGCTATTATTGTTCTATTTTATTATTGTTGTTAATCTTCTACTGTGTCTAATTTATATTAAAACATCACACCTAGCAGGTAGGGAAAAAACATAATACACAAAAGGTTCAGTACTACTGTGGTTTCAGGCATGCACTGGTGGCCTTGGAATGAATTTGCCACAGATAAGGGGGACTAGTGTAAGATAACATCTTCCATCTTCTTTTATTATTATTTTTAAATTTTTTATTCACTTTAATGAGAAAAAAAATATAAAATAGCAAAGAAATAGTTTCAAAATAGGTTAGTAAGACAGTTATAATAATTAATACATTGCATATCGTTGTCTTTGTAGTATTTATTCAGAGGACAAGATGCAAACATGAGGGGCTGGGGAGATGGCTCAGTAGAATAAGTGCTTGCCTGGCAAGCACAAGGGCCTGAGTTCAATCCCCGGTTCCGCAAAAAAAAAAAAAAAAAAAAAAAAATGTAGACATAGTATCTTGTCTAAACACTATTAGTACAAACCTTTCCTTTCAATGAACTAAGAGAAAGTAGCTGTACATCTATCCTAACTATCTTGTGTATACATATATATATATTTTTTTTTTCCACAACAAAACAGTATTTTATTTATGCTTTTGCAAAGTTAATAACATGTAACACAAAGTTTCCTAGTGACTAATACCTGACTTTAACCAGACAGGATCATCTTCCATCTTATTAGGTGACTGCTACACAATGGAACATACCTGGGACTGCATCAACCCTCCAATGAGGCAATGGGGAAGATTATTCCTCTTTCACTTGTGGGCCTTACAGAAGGGAAGAAGAAACCCCAGCCCAGATATTTTGGCTGCAAGTCTACACCGCTCCTCCTCTACACACAACACCACTGCACAGCGATGTTTGGTTTCCTGGCCTGCTGTTTTCTGATCAGCTGAGCTCTCTGAGCACTTGTTTACAAGTATAAAGCTGACCACTGTTCCCTGAAGAAGAGGTCAAGGTGAAGCGGGCTCTCAGAGTGTTTAATCACGCCTGCATTCTCTGGTTCTGCCTCCACTTTCCTTCCATCCTGTAGCTTTGGGGAGGACTGAGCCTCAGCTGGATAGGGGCAACAAGAGGTTCAAGGAGCACAGCTGAAGGTAGCATAGATATCTGAGGCTATGAGAGAGACAAAGTGAAGTCAGTGGAAGGGACTGGAGAAGGTTTAGGAGCAAGGGCTTGGGAGGAGACGGTGGCAAAGCACAGAATAGTGTCAGAGTGAGGGTCCTCCACTCTTTGGCTAAAGTAGCATTTCAGTGCCCTTAGAATCCGGATGGTTCCCTTGTTAACACCTGTATCCTCTGTTGGCACGTGTATCTTCTGTTGTCTTATGATTGTATCTCTGAACAAGTGGGTTTATTTTATGAAGACAAAAGGATTTTTTTTTAGAAAGCTATAGTGAAATTGTAGACCTCTTCTACCAACTGTTCCGGATTGAACAGTGAGTGTTCATTTCTACATGCTATTCTTATCCCAGGCTTATTATTTCCATATTTTTCTCACTCTTTTCTGGTCCCCCACCCTCATTCCAATAGAATTTGATCTATATGATGCATTCTTAAAGGGGCAATATTGTCTGTACGAGGCTAAAAATTGGTTTGTGAGGGTAAAAATCTTAGTCTCTTCACATATGAAGCTCTGATTATGTGTTGAATCTACAACACATAGGCAGAGAGTACATCTGTAGTATCAGATTTTCACTGAAGGGCTCCTAGGGGGCTGACAGTAGGGATTTAAAAGGCTGAGAGTCAGGAATGGATGAGTCTACCACGAACTTGAGCAGCCCATCTACAGAGATCCCTTCCCATGACAAGGTGGTCAGGCCCCCATTCTCAGAAGTTAGGCACCAAGCAGAAGTCCAGCTACTTCTACCATTTGGCTATGACCCACATGCTCCGGGCGACTAAAACCTGCAGTGTGACCTTTGCTTCCATCTCTGGAGCCCAGTCCCTCTCCTCTTAGCGGCTTACATAGTAACCTGCCTAGGGACAGTGTGTTCCAAGCAGCACTCTTGGTCTAACCTTGACAGGTCTAGGTGCCCAGGGAGTCCTGATGTGGCCATTCTACAGAGCCTCCACTCAGGATGCAGGCATGCAACTGGCTAGCCTTTCATCCCAAACTTCAACAGAAAGAGTGGGGGGGGGGACTGATTTGATTTTATTACAAAAGAACTCCATCCCAGATAACCCATAATCATACACCAGGGTTCACTATATCATGGAGGTCTGACTAGCGCTAGACTGTTCCAGAAACCGTCCCTTGCCCTGTGCGCTGTACGGGCAGGTCTCCTATCCTCTGGCCTCGGAGTACAGCGTTCAATGGGCTCAGGGAGCTCTACTTGCCCTCACTGCTTGTGGGTGACGCAAGCCCAGCGTGACAGGCTGTGGAAAGTCTGTTCAGGTGCCTGGCTGCCCTCGGCCTAAAGCTTTTCAAATCAGGATCCAGATTTGATTTGATTTTCCTTGCCTTCCTGGCTCAGACTATTCCAGGCTTATTTTTCACTCCCTTGTCTGGCTTGCCAGAGTTTGGAGCGGGGTTGAGCCAAGTCCTTCACACTTCACAGGCAGGCCTCCCTCCCAGGGTGAGAGGGCACACAGCCTCTCAGCCCAGCTCCCAGCAGGCCCCGCTTCCTCCTGCCTGCAGTCCTCACAGAGGAGCTGCCTGGGGACTCAGTGGATCACTAACTGAGAGACAAACAAGCAAGTCTGTTCCTCAGCTTCAGTCACCAAGCCAGCTGTCAGGACACAGGTATTTATTCACCACCACTGTCCCACCCCTTTTATTTTAGAGTCCTTGAGCAGAGGCAGGGGATGGGGACTAGACTTGAAGCAGTCACCAGAGCACAAGTCCTGTCACCCCTCACAGCACCCAGCACTCAGCAGTCAGGGCTGTGTTACGTAGCACAAATGTGGAAGGAACAAATCTAGAGCTTCAAGCATTTTCAGGATGTGAATCCTCTGAACGCAGGGAGAGGATTAAGAGTCTCTGCCATCTTTTTATTCCAGAGGTTCTACATGTGACTAGTGCAACTACCTTGTGTAGTCAACCCTGAGTGTCACAACTGTCTCATGTCACCAGGGGGGTCAACTGGTGAGCACACTAAAGAACAACTAAGTGCCTACTCCAAAATCCTGTTTACATTTTGTTCTTATGACACCATGGAATGCTGGAGCAGGCAGAAGCCTAGAAGTCATCTGTTTTGACCTCCTCATTCCATAGATGAAGAAACTCAAGTCCAGAGGCCAGAGTACATTAGAGACCAATACCCAGGCACATGACCGCAAGGCAGTCCCTCCCTCTGATCATGCCAGTGGTGTGAAGACAAGACAGATCTGTGATAATCAACAAACTGCCATCCAAAGTACGTTGACAAGATGGCATTTTGGCATAACCAGGCTGACTGCAGTACCCTAATCTACTGTATTCAAATCTATCCTCACTTAGTGATGGGTGGGGCTCCATCCTAGAGAACTTGGGGGAACCCACAGATGAGCAAGACATTTTTCTCAAGGGGCTGTCATTCTGGTGACAAGTACCTAAGCATCCAGAACATAAAGCCAAAGGTGTGTAGCACAACAGGAAAGGACAAGCAGGATTGGGCTCCCTAGAAGAGGTCACATTTGGCAAAAGCTGGTTAGTACTCTGATAGACTTGGGGTGTGTACTCCAGTTAGAAATGACAGAAGTCTAAGAGGAATTGCTCAGGGATCCTATTGAATGGTACAAATCTGGGTAGTACGGCAGTGAGTAGAGAAAGCTGACTAAGGGAACTGACCCTGCATGGTTGAGAAAGCTAGAAGCCAGTCAGCAAGCCTTGACTCAAACCTGCAGAAAAATTCTGGTCCAAAAGAAGCACTTCAAGCCACTTGGTAGGAAGGACCTTGCCAAGGGGGTCCTCCAGCCTGGAAGGTACCAAGGACAATCAACTGGGAAAGTGAGGCCACAAGTATTCAGTGCCTCTTCCCACCCACAGATGGAGGGAGAGACTTGACTCAGAGAACATGACCAGCCAGCAGGCCTTATTCGTCACCTGGCTTTCCAGGAGAGCACTGCCCCTGCGAGTCCTTGATCCTTCTGGAACACATGTCGCTCCGGTGAACTCTGCAAAAACCTTGTCTCCCAGTGACAAGGAATGGGAGAGAGGCAATTAGCACTCAATGCTCTCATCTTAGAAGGGTTTCACATCCTGTAAAATGCTACATAAAGTACAGCATATTATTAAAAATATCATGTACTCAGAGTAAACTATAAATGAAACTCTACCACCATGATACAAACATACCTGGAATAAACAAATAATATGTTAAAAATGGAAACAACTGTTTGGATTATTTGGTTCAATTCACAACCTACTCTGTAGGTCTCAAAGTAACAGTCCTCACAAATGATGGCTCCACCTCCTCATGCACTTCAGCTCTAAGCACCGAGCTTTGAGCTCATGGTAAATGCACAGTATTATTTGGGTAAGTCATCCAAACATCAAAATCTGTTTAGAATAAATACATAACATTGCTTGAATAGGGCAAGAGAATATTTAGAACATTTGTGAACTGAACACAAAATAATCTCTCTTTACCAGGCACCGACCTACTGGGAGCTGGCACTGAGGTGTGGTTTTGAAAAATAAAGTATGTGAAACAGATCACATACTATAATATCTATGTCACAGAACTTCAGAACTAAAATAGCCTTTTAAAGAGCATCCAAACCATGACTTTATAAGAAGGAATCTAAAATTCAGGGAGGTGTAGTGGTTTGCTGAAAGTTTTAAGGCAACTCTGTACCAACGAGATCCTCAGTCCAGAGATCTTTCCACAGCACATTATGTTAATCATCTAATTAAATTCTGAATTGTAGAGTGCAGAGTATAAGCCTCCTGGAATGTGGCAATGGAAGAGAATACAGGGGATGGGTGGGCTGGAGAAAGCTTCACAGAAGAAAAGGTTAATTTTCTGATTCCCAAGTAGATAATGCATTATTTGCCAAGATGCTAAAAGGTGCCAGTCAAGTTTGCTTTTTCTTTATATTCTCAGCATGTTACGCACAGAAGAAACTCAACTTGTGGTCACTAAAACCAAAACCAAAACCAAACCAAACCAAAACAAACAAACAAACAAACAAACAAAACCAAAACAAAACCAGGCCATGGAGATGGCTCATTTGTCTAAGCACCTGCCTAGGCAAGCAAAAGGACTTGGTTTTGATCCCTAGTACTACATACTGTGCTGGCTTCACCTCAAGCGTGCAGAGCTGGCCACTAAGACTGGGCATGGTGGTACATGCCTGTAATCCCAGCACTGGGGAAGCTGAGAAAGGAGGATCATTATGAGTTCAAGCTGTGTAGTGAGGCCTGGTACCAAATACATAAAATTTTTTTAAAAAGCAAGAATAGCATCTTTAACTCTCTCTCTCTCTCTCTCTCTCTCTCTCT